>NW_026652291.1:57552541-57701178 GCF_009828535.3 Hylobates moloch
GATAGATAGATAGATAGATGATAGATAGATGATAGATAGATAGATAGATAGATAGATAGATAGATAGATAGATAGATGATAGATAGATAGATAGATGATAGATAGATGATAGACAGACAGATAGATAGCTGGGATCTATCTGCTATTTCTCAGGCTCCCTCCTGGAAGTTGGAACTGATCTCACTTGTTCCAAGACCCTCACCTTAAATCACATTGTTGGACCATGAAGCATCCAAAGCCCCCAGGCCAGCAAAGATACTACCAGGGGCCATTCCAGGACCTGAGGGATCACCATGTTGGCCCGGCTGGTCTTGAACTCCTGGCCTCAAGTGATTCACCCCCACTGGCCTCCCAAAATGCTGGGATTACAGGCGTAAGCCACCGTGCCTGGCCTATAATTCATTTTCACCCTTATGAAGTGTACGGTTCTGTGGTTCTTAGTATATTCACAAATTATGCAACCATTACCGCTAATCCCAGAACATTTTCATCACCCCACCAAGAATCCTTGAACCCATTAGCAATGACTCCCCTCTCTCTTCCTCCAGCCACTGGCAACCACTAATCTACTTTCTGTATCTATGAATTTGCCTAGTCTGGACATTTCAGATAAATGGAATCATATAATATGTGACCTGTGTGGCTTCTTTCACTTAGCCTAATGTTTTCAAGGTTCATCCATGCAGTATCAGTTCTTCATTCCATTTTATGACGGAATAATATTCCATTGGATGGATATACTTTCTGTTTTTACAGCTTTACTGAGTTATGATTGGCATGCAATAAACCACAGATATTTAAAATACACAATTCGATAAAGCGTGACATATATATGTGTATCAATAAAATTATTACCACAGTCAAGATAGTTAACATATCTAACAGGAATAAACCACATTTTGTTTATCCGTTTATCAGTTGATGGACGTTTGGAGTGTTTCTACTTCTTGGCTATTATAAATATTGTTGCTATCAATATGCATGTACAAGTTTTTGTGTGAACATTTCTTTTTCATTCTCTTGGTTATACACCTAGTAGCGGAATTGCTAGGTCCTGATAACTCTTATGTTTAACTACTTGAGGAACTGCCAAGCTTTTCCAAAGCAGCTGTACCACTTTATATTTGCACTAGCAGTGTGTGAGGATTTTTATTTGTCCACATCTTTGCCGAGATTTGTTAGTCAGTCTCAGGCCTCAGCCTCCCGAGTAGCTGGAATTACAGGCAAATGCCACCACACCTGGCTAATTTTTCATATTTTTGGTAGAGATGGGGTTTCACCATGTTGGCCAGGCTGGCCTCAAACTCCTGACCTCAGATGATCTACCTGCCTCTGGCTCCCAAAGTGCTGGAATTACAGGTGTGAGTCACCACACCTGGCCAAGAGTTTTAAATTTTGACGAAGACCAACTTATTTCTTTTGCTTGCTTGTGCATTGGTGTCATATTTAAGAAACTGTTGCTTAATCCAAGGTCACAAAGATTTCTCCATATGCTCTAAGAGCTTTTTAGTTTTAGCTTACATTTAGGTCTTTGATCCATTTTAATTCTTACATACAGTGTGAGACAGTGTTCCTAATTTATTACTTTGCATGTGGATATCTAAGTTGTCCCAGCACCATTTGTTGAAAAGACTATTTTTCCCCCATTGAATGGTCTTGGCACCCTTGTTGAAAACCATTTGACCATATTTGCTTGGGTTTATATCCAGACCCTCAATTCTATCCCATTGATTTCTATGTCTATCCTATGTCATTATCACATTGTCTTGATTACTGTAGCTTTTTCAAGATTGTTTTTGCTATTCACGATCTTTTGCAATTCCTTATGAATTTTTCTTGGCCATTTCTGCAAAAAAAAAGGATAATGGAATTTTAATAGGAATTGTATGGAATCTATAGGTTGCTCTGGGAAGTATTACCATTTTAATGATAAATTTTCCAATCTACGAACACTTGTAGATTGAAAACTACAAAACTGTTGAAAGAAATTCAAGACCTAAATAAATAGGTCTCAGCTGGGTATGGTGGCTCAAGTGTGTAATCCCAGCACTTTGGGAGACTGAGGCGGGCCTTGAGGTCAGGAGTTCAAGACCAGCCTGCCAACATGGTGAAACCCCATCTCTACTAAAAATACAAAAATTAGCTGGGTGTGGCGGTGCACACCTGTAATCCCAGCTACTTGGAAGGCTGAGGCCAGAAAATCACTTGAACCCGGGAGGCAGAGTTTGCATTAAGGCAAGATTGCGCCACTGCACTCCAGCCTGGGCAACAGAATAAGACTCTGTCTCAAATAAATAAATAAATAAATAAATAAATAAGGTGGCCTTGAATGTTTTTCAATAGTTTTGTAGTTATCAGTGTACAAGTTTCATGCTTCTTTGGTTAAATCTATTTATAGTGTTTTATTCTTTCTGATGCTATTATAAATGGAATTGTTTTCTTAATTTTTCAGATTATTCTTTACTAGTGTAATACAATTCATAGGCTGGGCGTGATGGCTCACACCTGTAATCCTAGCACTTTGGGAGGCCAAGGTGGGTGGATCACCTGAGGTCAGGAGTTCAAGACCAGCCTGGGCCCAACATGGTGAAACCCTGTTTCTACTAATAATACAAAAATTAGCCAGGCGTGGTGGCACATGCCTGTAATCCCAGCTAGTCGGGAAGCTGAGGCGGGAGGCTGAGGCAGAAGAATCACTTGAACCCGGAGGCAGAGGTTGCAGTGAGCTCTCACCATTGCACTCCAGCCTAGGCAACAAGAGTAAAATGCCGTCTCCAGAAAAATAAATAAAATAAAAAGAAATACAGGCCGGGCATGGTGGCTCATGCCTGTAATCCCAGCACTTTGGGAGGCCAAGGTGGGAGGATCACAAGGTAGGGAGTTCGAGACCAGCCTGGCTAATATGGTGAAACCCTGTCTTTACTAAGAATACAAAAATTAGGCGGGTGTGGTGGCGGGCACCTGTAGTCCCAGCTCCTCGGGAGGCTGAGGCAGGAGAATCGCTTGAACCCGGGAGGCGGAGGTTGCAGTGAGCCAAGATTGCGCCACTGCACTCCAATCTGGGCGACAGAGCAAGACTCCGTCTCAAAAAAAAAAAAAAGAAAAAGAAAAAAAAAAGAAATACAATTCATCTTGTATCCTACAATCTTGCTGAACTTATTAGCTCTAAATGTGGATTCTTTAGGGCCTTCTCTATAGATCATGTAATTTGCAAATATAGTTTTATCTCCTTTTTAATCTCGATGCCTTTTTTTTCTTGCTTAAGTACCATGGTTAGAACCTCCAGTACAATGTTGAATGGAAGTGGTGAGCGCAGACATCTTGGCCTTATTCCTGATCTTAGAGGATAAGCTCTCAGTCTTTCACCATTGTAATGTTAGCTGTGAGTTTTTCATAGATGTTCTTCATAGGGTGGAGGAAGCTCCCTTTCATTCCTACTTTGTTGGATTTTCTTATTATGAAAAAATGTTACACTTTGCCAAATGCTTTTTCTGCATCTGAGATGATCATGTGATTTTTGCTCTACCTCGGTTTTCAATCTTGCATTACTGTGATAAATCTCACTTGATCATTGTATATAGTCCATTTATAATGTTGCTGGATTAGGCTTGGTAGTATTTTGTTGATTTTTGCAATTATATTAAGGGATATTGGTCTACAATTTTACTTTCTTGTGATATCTTCATCTGGTTTTGGTCTCATACTGCTTTGTAGAATTAGTTGCAAAGTATTTTCCTCTCTTCTATTCTTTGGAAAAGTATGCAGTCTACTTCAGTTTTAATAGCAGGTTACTTCAATGAGTAGATACATTTGACTAGTTCCTTATCTATGGATCTTTTTGTGTACACCAATGCCTCAGTGATATCTATGCAAACATATGTATCTGTAAGTTTTAGGTCAACAGGGCATGAACATTTTCAAATTTTGATAGATATCTGGTTTCTAAAAAGTTACAGGATAAATTTAAACAAACTTCTGTGTTACTTAAGGAGTGTGTTGTTTATCTGTGTTGTGTGTTTAAATACAATCAGGAAGTCTTTGGATCTGTATTAGTCTGTTTTCGTACTGCTATAAGGAACTGCCTGAGACTGGGTAATTTATAAAGGAAAGAGGTTTGACTCACAGTTCACCATGGCTGAGGAGGCCTCAGGAAATTTACAATGATAGAGGAAGGTGAAGGGGAAGCCCTTCTTCACAGGGTGGCAGGAAGGAGAAGTGCCGAGCGAAGTAGGAAGAGCCCCTTAGAAAACCATCAGATCTTGTGAGAACTAACTCACTATCATAAGAACAGCATGGGGGAAACCGCCCCCATGATTCAGTTACCTCCACCTGGTCTCTCCCTTAAAACGTGGGGATTCTGGGGATTACAGTTCAAGATGAGATTTGGGTGGGGACACAAAGCCTAACCATATCAGGATCTGACCTGAACTTTAGTACTTCTTAGTTGGAGCAGGGTATGTAAAAACTCATTCCACTTTTTTCCTTTCCTCCTCAAGATGTATTCAGGCTTAGTGACAGTCCTCCAAGGGCTTCCCAAATTTTTGGACATGTGATGAGTCCTAGGATGTTGAGTAGTGGGAGACCTAGGCTGCAGTGGATAAATTTGAAAAAGGCAAGTGAATACATATGCATGGGAAAGAAAAACACAACTTAGCCTTTGTTGCCTCTACCCTTCCTGTGATAATACTCAACAAATTCCAGTTTGCAGAAAAACTGAACAGGTAAAAGCATTAGCGCCCCCATTAGTGTCCCTCAATGCACAGATGCCACTAAGAACAGGATACTGAATAACCCTCAGAGCAATGAGTAATTTCTGTCCTGGAAATGGAGATCTACTAATGTCAGAAGAAATAAGTTCTTGGAGAAATAAAGCCCAAAGAAGCCAGTGGTAGAGACTTGTACAGTTTTTATTACATAAAATATCACAAAATTCACAAGTACAACACTGCTTATTTTCTTGCTTAAAGATCAGATCTCTGGTTTATTTAATATCAATATTCACCACAGCTGAAGGAAATTAAACTGAACCTTTAAAAGGTACCGCATACGGACCTGGTTGGGGTTATAGACAATATATTCATTGTAGTTGAGGGTATAACCATCTGGATTCAGAATTCCTGTGTCACTTGCTGGTCCTAATGGCACTGTACTCCCATTCCTGCCAAATGGAAAAAAAGTGTGTCAACATCAGTCTCTGGTTCAGAAGCTGCAATAGAGAACGTAGTCTTATCTGGCCAAAAGGAGTCTTCTAGTCCTCCTGGTTCTGAGTACTTACAGGGTGACGAAGTGGGCAGAACTGGGAGCCATCTTGCCCAGCCCCTTGGTGCTATGTTTACCTTGAAGCAATCCTTCGGCCTTAGGACTGGCCTCTAGTAGTTCATTACACTGACCTAGAGCTACCTGCAAAGCAAAAAATCTTTGAATGCCCATATCCTACTAAGAATTAGATGGCTCCAAAGCCAAACACAAAATCCCATCAGTACTTTTTTTCCCCTACTCCAGCAGAGGAATCCAATGTACTAGAAATTGTACTTGGTCCTCTCTCAAGCTATCCCAGGTAAACCTCTTGGTTCTGGGGTCAAACTTTTCTCACTGGAAAAAACCTGGAATTAATAAACTAGAGATCACAGACATACTCCTGCCTCACCTCTGATAAGAGCAGCAGTCCTGTATTCTTTAGGCGAGAGGCAAAGCAGTAATTGGCACTCTTGGAAGACATGTCAGCAAAGTAGATTCCTTTCCCAAACTGAAATATATAAATGAATACCAAGGTCAGCTTCTAACCCACTGTGTTAGAGAGAAGGTGCATACCACTGACCCTGTTTTTCTATTCCCTTAAACACAATATAGACCCTTCTCCATTTCCCCTCACAATGCTGTTCTAGAGAGGGTAGAAGGACCTGTGAATTTCTGCCTTCTGAGGGAAAGCTGAGGTATCTTTAGGAATTTAAAGAAAGAGGGACACAGTAAGAGATGACAAGGTTATCAGTGAGCTGGCTTAACTCTTGGGGAGGGGAACCACCTAATCCTAACCTAGGAAAAAAAGCACCGAGAACATTACTGTATCCTTTTCCCCTGTGCTCCTCCCAGAGTTCAATTTCACTCACCATGTAACCTGTGATGGGAGCTTCAGGTGGGGCAATTCGAAGCCCATGGCTCAAGATTCCCACCCAGTTACTCAGCCTGGAACCATGCCATAGAAGCATCCTAAGGAAAAGCCAATTATTATTGTACTCTGTTGTTCTGCACAGATAGGCCATAAGCATAAAAAAGTCAACACCTTCCTCTGACTCCCTCTTATAAGTTCTATAGCTGTACTTTTGGGCAAGGAGTGTCTTTCCAAACCCAAAGCTAGACTCAGACCTGTTATGAAGGTCCTCTCTGAAGGCTTCTTTCTCACCCTCCTTCTCCACTTCAAACAAATCCAGCAAGGTCATGGTATAGTCGCTGTGTGTGGGAGCATGGGTAGATTGTAGGTACTGGGAAATCACCTGTGAAAAATAAGACAAAAAGGCCGATGTGGACTCTAAAAGAGACTGAGCTGAACTGAAGAATTTGGGGATTCTGATATAACTTGGCAGACCTTTCTGCTCCCAAACAGTCTTACAAGGCAGCTAGGAAAAGCTTGGCCTTCCCAAATCCCTAGTACATAAAAAGTCTGCCCTAATTGACAATTTGCTCTTGACCAGAAGTAGTTAGAGAACAGTGGGATGGGGGAGGTGGTTAAGAGTGCAAGAGTATGAAAATAAATGATCATTTTTCTTACTTTGAACTCATAACTTTCATGGTCAAGAGGGCGCAAGGCACAATGTAGGTTTCTATAGTGTTGGTCCAATGGGTGTTCTGGGCTTTGTAGCTCTGTTTTCACCAGCTTAATAGCAATTTCAATGTCTCCCAAAGCCTGAGAAGATGAGATATAGAATCAATGTGGGAGGACACTGGTATAAGGGATATAATACTTCTCAATTCATACATATCTCACCTCTAGTAATTGTATTTTTTCTGACAGTTCCTTCTGTGTCCGGATTAGTGGAGGAGTACGGAGTCTAAGAACAGAGATATAACTCATAATGAGCTTTCTGACATGTGGCTAAAAGGCACATGACTAAAAATAGAAAATGACAGATAGATCCTTTAGAAAGCAGGTATGAGAAACAGGTTTTCCATTTGAGAGAGAGACCTTAACTTCCAAATATATAAAATATTATTAAATATATACTCGGTATAAGATGAACTATGTGGATTTTGACTTTTGAGACTAGAGTTAAAATTATTTTTTATAAAATCATTTAAAAATAAGTTATATTGATATCAACAGGGAAGAGTTGGATACAGTTCTATCTAGAAGCACAGGTAGACCTGTTGACCACTCAGGGTTATGTCTAGGTCATGGGGCTCTATAAAGCAATAAAAGAAATAGAAATCGGATGAAAACCAGAAAACAGAATCAACAAATGTAAAATGTTATTTTGTCTATCTAATGTCACTTGAGTTCACAGAAATGGTGTTTGTGTGGCTTTAGTTACCTCAAATAGGAAAATGGGGTGATATGCCTGAAGGTGTTTTACTTGGTGGTTGGATAGCTAGATCCATTCTCTCTTGGGTTGGTAACTTCCACTTTGTCAGAGAATATGGCTGTGGTCAAGCCGGGAGATTGCATCCCATATTTGTAAGCTGATTAAATAGGCTACCTATATATCATTGTTTCTGTATCTATTCAAGACGATCATTTTCTTAGGAATAAAAGATTTAAAAGAGTATAGCTGCTGCTGATGGATACAGGGGATATGTATAGGTAGAAGAACAAAGTGAAGTAACAGCACAGGCCTTACCCAAAGTTATGCGGAATCCTGGTGTAGAATTCATTGCATGCTTCCATGAGAGCTCGTCCATGCTGGCCAGACCGAATACAATCCTCAATCTTCTTAAGAGACTGGTAACCTGCCTTGATTTGTGCCACTGTCAGCTTCCCTAAAGGCCCAGTCAGAGATCAGACTCCAAACTAGGATCCCATCTAGTGAACTGTACTTAACGTCCTTCCCTAAAAAAGACTTTCATCTTTCAACTTTTTTTTCTTTTCTTGAGATGGGGTCTCACTCCTGTTGCCCAGGCTGAGTGCTGTGGCACGAACACAGCTAAATGCAGCTCAACCTCCTGGGCTCGGGTGATCCTCCCACCTCAGCTTCCCAAGTAGCTGGATCACAGGCACACACCACCATGCCTGGCTAATTTTTCTATTTTTAGTAGAGACAGGGTCTCACCATGTTGCCCAGGCTAGTTTCAAACTCCTGGGCTCAAGAAATCCACCTGCCTTGGCCTCCCAAAGTGTTGGGATTATAGGCATGACCCACCACACCCAGCCTCAACTTTCAAAATAGTTCCTCCTCCCTCCATACAACCTGTCACCCCAAATTCCATTTTCTTCATTCAGTACTATGAGCAAGCTTTAAATCATAATGATAATAAAACATCCATTAAAGGAACTAGGAATTATGAGGAGAGAATGCAGAAGAAAATGTGAAGTCCTACCAAGTGGGGCTTTCTTGGTATTATACTTCATTTCCATCATCATTTCTTCCATGGCCTGAACATTACAGATCAACTTTATTAACTCTTGCACCCGAAGATCTAGCTGTGACTCTGGCTTCAAGGGAGATTTAAGAGATTCCTCTTTCTTTGTTTCCTCTTCATCCTATAGCAAAAAACAAACAAAACAAAAGAAAATCTAAGAAATCATCTCTAGATTCCTTATAACACCCAGTATTATACAATGTAAATGCTTTGTAAAGTTTTTATATTGCATTGTCTAGGGAATAATGACAAGCAAGGAAAAAAAGGCTGTACAGGTTCAGTACAGAAGCAATTTTTCAAATATTTTTAATTCTCAGTTCACTGAATCCATGGATATAGACGGTTGACCATACTAGTTCTGCCTCCCACATTTTACAACTCAGAATAAGTCTAGAAAAAAAGGCTTTCCTCATTACGTCAGTGTGTAAAGATAGCTATTATGTCTCAGATCTTCCCATCTTAAAAAAGACTAAAACTTCTCCATCTTTTTGGATATGTGACTGTTTCAGGACAGTTTCAGCATACTGGTATACCTCAGTTTATCTAAATTAAATTTTTTATGGTGGTATATATCCAGAAGTGAAAACAAATTTAAATGTAATTGTTTAATCAGTTTGATTTTTTATCACTCCTCTCTTGGTCCATAACAATAAACTTCTCGGGCCAGGCACGGTGGCTCATGCCTGTAATCCCAGCACTTTGGGAGGCCAAGACGGGCGGATCATGAGGTCAGGAGATTGGGACCATCCTGGCTAACATGGTGAAACTCCGTCTCTACTAAAAATACAAAAAAAAAATTAGCCGGGCGTGGTGACAGGCGCCTGTAGTCCCAGCTACTCGGGAGGCTGAGGCAGGAGAATGGTGTGAACCCGGAGGCGGAGCCTGCAGTGAGCCGAGATCGTGCCACTGCACTCCAGCCTGGGCGACAGAGCGAGACTCTGTCTCAAAAAAAAAAAAAAAAAAACAAAAACAAAAAAATGAAAACAACAATAAACTTCTGGAAATAGGGCCTAAGATTTTATAAGAACCTTAGTAGGCCGGGCGTGGTGGCTCACGCCTGTAATCCCAGCACTTTGGGAAGCTGAGGCAGGTAGATCACCCAAGGTCAGAGTTCAAGACCAGACTGGCCAACATGGTGAAACCCTGTCTCTACTAAAAATACAAAAAAAATTAGCTGGGCATAGTGGCGGGCACCTGTAATCCCAGCTACCTGAGAGGCTGAGGCAGGAGAATCGCTTGAACCCGGGAGCTGGAGGTTGCAGTGAGCTGAGACTGAGCCATTGCACTCCAACCTGGGCAACAAGAATGAAACTCTATCTCAAAAAAAAAAAAAAAAAAAGCCTTAGTAAATAACAGAGCCGCGACTAGAAAGGCATATTCTGTCCTCATTCTTACTGTCCCTTAGGGATTACAAAGATCAGTGAGAGCACCCCTGAGGTGAGAAGTAGAAAGGACTCAAGATATCCTGGCCTGTCCCAGTCTAGGAATGATCTAAGCTATTCTGCTTTACCTTGAGTAAGAAGAAACAGGAGTAGGTGTGGTGCCTCATGCCTGTAATCTCAAGACTTTGGGAGGCCAAGACAAGAGGACTACTTGAGCCCAGGAATTCGAGACCAGCCTGGACAACATAGTGAAACCTCATCTTTAAAAAAAAAAAAAAAAAAAAAAAAAAAAAAATCAGCTGGGCAGAGTGGCACATGCCTGTAGTTCCTGATACTGAGGAGGCTGAGGTGGGAGGATCACTTGAGCCTAGGGATCTTGAGGCTGCAGTGAGCCATGATTGTGCCACCCAGCCTGGGCAACAGAGCACAATTTTGCCTCTAACAAATAAAATGAAAAAAGAAGATGGGTTTCTTTCAAAAAGTATAGTGAGAGTTACCTGAGTATTGGTGGCATAGTCCATCTGTAGCATATCATATTTTCCAGGCACCTTCTCAAACTTTTCTCGATCTTCCCAATTGTTTTTCGTTTTGTCAAGGAATCTGTAGAGTCCAAGGTGTAAGAAAACCTTACAAATAAAAGTCTACTATGAAGATGGACTTACAACTGTTTCCTTAGACAGAAAATCTCCAAAGAATTTATTTTCCAGCACTGAGCTCCTTTACACATCAACTTTCCATAAATCAAAATTAGTCTAATTCTAAATGAGGACACTAAATGGACAAAAAAGCTCTGGAGACAAATGGAATTTAAAAAATGGGAAAAGCAATGCTTGTCCTTCCCAAACACCACAAAAGCCATTGCGATTTCAAACAAAAGATATCCATCTAATCCCTTTCCTTGAAAGAAACATGTTCCCCAATTCTCCAGAAAGTTCTTCATCTATATCATAGTTTTAAAAACTCTAACTGAATATCCTCTTTTTTTCTTTTTTTTTGGGAGAGTCAGGGGTCTCGCTTTGTTGCCCAGGCTGGTCTCAAACTCCTAGCTTCAAGCAATCCTCCCGCCTCAGCCTCCCAAAGTGCTGGGATTACAGGCGTGAGCCACCATGCTCAGCCCCTAGTTGAATATTATCTACCCCAGGATAGTCTCCACTTATCCCAAATTTCCTAAATTTGTCGGTCATGTGTTAAATATATTAGATTCTTCTGTTTTTAGTGACCTTCAAGGTATTAGTTTGATTTAATCACTAAGGATGCAGTTTGGTGTTTCAACAACAGAATGTCAGGGTGAAAAGACATTAACATTTAGGCCAAATCACACCTATAAAACGAAAAGTTTTTTATAAGCCACACACTTATAAAATTCTCAGAGAAGGGAGGGCACGGTGGCTCACGCCTGTAATTCCGCACTTTGGGAGGCTGAGGCGGGCGGATCACCTGAGGTCAGGAGTTCGAGACCAGCCTGGCCAACATGGCGAAACCCCATCTCTATTAAAAATACAAAAATTAGCTGGGCGTGGTGGTGGGCGTCTGTAATCCCAGCTACTCAGGAGGCTGAGGCAGGAGAATCGCTTAAACCCAGGAGGTGGAGGTTGCAGTGAGTTGAGATCGTGCCATTGCACTCCAGCCTAGGCAACAAGAGTGAAACTGTCAAAAAAAAAATTCTGAGAGAAGATACATCTAAGAAGAGGAGGGTGTATTTTTTTATAGTCACTTTTCAGCACTCACTTCTTCTGAAAGATTTCCTTAGCCTTGTTGAGATTGCCTGAACAAGCCACCAGGCTGTGCTGTCCCATTTTCCCAACTGCAAAGTAAATGCCACACGTAAGATAGTAACAGGCCAGCTCTCCAAGATCTCTCTGCTTAACATCTGACAAACAGGCAGGAAAGGGAGAAGGGAAAGGTGAAAGGATTTAGGGAACTAATCATGTTGATACAAGTTACCTGCTAACTGCCATAGTCTATGAGCACTACTAGCAGTTCAACTATAGAAGAGTTTTCAGCCTCAATGGGCTGCTCTTAGTTTTTCCAGTGGGAACTCTAAGGAGGATGCCTGCCATTCCCCAACTTCAAGATGCTCAACTTGATTCCTAAGCCTCTCCCAGACTTCAGGCCTTTACTGACCCAATTTAAACCCAGAGAATCCTTTGGCCACCCTCTAAGCTGCTTCTGACTTTCTGAATGCCAACTCATAAAATCTCAATAAAAATCATTACCTCGGCCCCATCTCATCCAAACACTGAAGTTCCTCTGGGCATCATCTTCTAATAGCTGAATTAGATAGTACTTGTTGTTGTTGAACTGGAGATTGGTCTATGTTGAGTGACAACAAAAACAAAAAACAAAAAAAAAGGAGTTTTGCAAATGGAAATCACATAAACCAATGACTCATCCTTCGTCACAGGTGCCAGTGATTTCCATAAGGAAAAGCATAGCATCAGGCAAGAAAATTAGACTCCTGGAAGATTAAAGACATAAAGAAGAAATAGGGCTTATACATTAAACTTTGGATTCTTAGGAATTAAAGTGGGAGCCTAGAAGCTTCCTAAAACCCTCTATCCAACCTCAAATATCTTACATTGAATGGCTCCTCCAGTTTTTTCCTGCCTCAGCTCCCTATTTAGATATTTTCTAAGCTATATGTTTTCCAGCTCCCAATCCACTCCCAATAATTATTTCCTATATGAAAACAATTTTGATGCTCCAAAGGTCTAAAACTGTTATGCTCAACTGTTAAATGACTTACTCCTTGACAGTTCTACTCACAGCTTTTGTTTGTCAGCTGCAGAAATTTGACAATGAGCTGAGAGCAGGCCAATAATGGGAGGGGACAAGGGATACGCAAAACCACTGCCACATCTGTCCCATACCCAACCTGACCTGACTTGTAGATACTGAGAGAGAATATGGCCAGTATCTAAAAAGAGGTATCTGTAAGTAAATCACTCAGAGTGAAGAGAGAGAGAAGTCCATGATAAGGCATAGCAGCTGATGTTGTATGGCCGGGCCCTGGATATGGAGGCATTCTTCTTTGTTAAGCATGCTGCCCCTTCCTACCTCTATCTACTGCTTGCTCACATTCTAAAGCCATTGTACGACCTTAGCCCACTGGTGAAAAAAAAAAGGTCATTAGATGTTAGAACAAAAAGGAGCCTGAGATTTTTTTTTTTTTTGAGACGGAGTCTTGCTCTGTCACCCAGGCTGGAGTGCAGTGGTGCAATCTCCGCTCACTGCCACCTGTGTCCCAGGTTCAAGCAATTTCTTGTGCCTCAGCCTCCCTAGTAGCTGGGATTACAGGCACACGCCACCACACCAGACTAATTTTTTTTGTATTTTTAGTAGAGATGGAGTTTCAACATATTGGCAAGGCTGGTCTTGAACTCCTAACTCAAGTGATCTGCCCACCTTGGCCTCCCAAAGTGCTGGGATTATAGGCATGAGCCACCACGCCCAGCTTGATATTTTCTTTTCCTTTAAAAAAAGTTTTTGTAAATGTTTTTATGTTTTTTGTTTGTTTGTTTTTGAAATAGGGTCTCCCTCTGTCACCCAGGCTGGAGTGCAATGGCTCAATCACAGCTCACTGTAGCCTCAACCTCCCAGGCTCAAGCAGTCCTCCCACCTCAGCCTCCAAAGTAGCTGGCCCATGCCCAGGTGTTTTTGTATTTTTTTGTAGAGACAAGGTTTCACCACGTTGCCCAGGCTGATCTTGAACTCCTGACCTGAAGTGATTCTCCAGCCTTGGCCTCCGAAAGTGCTAGGATGACAGGCATGAGCCACCACACCTGGCTGCCTTAAGGTATTTTCCTTTTTTTTTTTTGAGAAGGAGTTTTGCTTTTGTTGCCCAGGGCTGGAATGCAATGGTGCGATCTCAGCTCACCGCAACCTCCGTCTCCCGGGTTCAAGCAATTCTCGTGCCGCAGCCTCCCGAGTAGCTGGGATTACAGGCATGTGCCACCACACCCGACTAATTTTTTATTTTTAGTAGAGATGGGATTTCTCTACATTAGTCAGGCTGGTCTTGAACTCCCGACCTCAGGTGATCTGCCCATCTCAGCCTCCCAAAGTGCTGGGATTACAGGTGTGAGCCACTGCACCCGGCCAACCTTAAGGTGTTTTCTATTTGCTCGTGGTATTTTAAGTAGAAGAAATAGTAACAAATAAATACTAATTGGTTGTAATATATATAATATATTTTTGTAATATATATAATATATAATATATAATTTGTTGGATCAATAAATTCAAATATGAAGTCATATCCAGGAAATATATTAATGAGGCAAATGTATTATCTACTCAAAACCACAAAGACAAACAAGAGAAAAAGGTTGATTAAAAAGAAAGCTGGGCTTGGGGAGGCTGAGGTTGGAGGATCACACGAGGCCACAAGTTCAAGGCCAACCTGAGCAACATAGCAAGACTGTCTCCAAAAAAAAAAAACCCAAAATTTTTTAAAAAAGAAAAATTAATAAATTAATAAATTTAACTATAGAAAAAATTTAAAACTTCAATATTGGCAAAGTGTACTATAAGGAAAACCAAAAGGTAAATGACAAATCTGGAAAACATATAAGCGGTTTATGTTACAGACAAAAGGCTCTTCTCCATATTATATAAAGTTCCTTGAAACCAGTAAGAAAAGGACCAATAACTTTTTAGAAAATGTGCAAAACAGCTTGTCCCAGTGGCTCATCCCTGTAATCCCAGTGCCTCATGAGGACAAGGCAGGAGGATCATTTGAGGCCAAGAATTCAAGACCACCTATCCAACATAGCGAGATTCTTATCTTCATAAAAAATTTAAAAATTAGTCAGGCTTCATGGCATGCGCCTGAAGTCCGAGCTACTCAGGAAGCTTAGGTGGGAGGATTGCTGGAGCCCAGAAGTTCAAGGTTGCAGTGGGCTATGACTGTACCAACTGCACTCCAGCCTGGGTGACAGAGCAAGACTCTGTCTCTTTAAAAAAAAAAAATAAAATAAAATAAAAATATATATATATGAAGGACTTTAGGCAAGGCCTGGTGGCTTACACCTGGTAATCCCAGCACTTTGGGAGGCTGAGGTGGGTGGATCACTTGAGGTCACGAGTTCAAGACCAGACCCTGGTCAACGTGGCGAAACCTTGTCTCTACTAAAAATACAAAAAATTAGCTGGGTGTGGTGGTGCACACCTGTAACCCCAGCTACTCGGGAGGCTGAGGCAGGAGAATTGCTTGAATCTGGGAGGCAGAGGTTACAGTAAGCTGAGATTGTGCCACTATACTCCAGCCTGGGAGATGAAGTGAGACTCCATCTCAAAAAGAAAAAACAAAATTAAAAAAAAAAAAAAAGGGACTTTAAAGATCTGAGCACTGGGATGCTATCATCAATAATTATCAAGAAGATGGTCTCATAATATAATGGTTCCACCTCTTCTGCCTCTTACTTGATTTAGCATGACATCATAGACATCATTTCCTTCACAATACACATGAGCCTAGAAAGAAAGACAGAGAAAAAAATCAACATTAATATAGGTTCAGCCCTGAGATCCTAAATGAGGCTTTAAATTTTCTTATGGCTCAAGCTGTCATTCTACAGCAACATCAACATTCATCTCCCAAGGAAAGAATTGCAAACCTATGTTCTACCAGTAACCTGGGTGTAACCTTACTATAAATGAAAACATGCCTCCTTTTTTCTTTAACTATACAAAAGATTCTGAGTTAGGCTGCGCATGGTGGCTCACGCCTGCAATCCCAGCATTTCGGGAGGCTGAGGTGGGCAGATCACTTGAGGTCAGGCGTTCGAGACCAGCTTGGCCAACACGGTGAAGCCCCGTCTCTACTAAAAATATAAAAATTAGCCCAGGCTGGGCGTGGTGGTGGGCACCTGTAATCACAGCTACTTGGGAGGCTAAGGCAAGAGAATTACTTGAACCCAGGAAGTGGAGGATGCAGTGAGCTGAGATCACACCACTGCACTCCAGCCTGGGTGACTGAGACTCCATCTCAAAAAAAAAAAAAAGATTCTAACTGAGTTAAAGAAAACTTACTCCAGAGGTAGCCTCCTTTTTCCCCCATTCATCAGTAACTCATGCCATTCCAGGGTACAGTTTCTCAATAGAACAAGAAAACAGTTTTCCCTTAACAAGGATACCATTTTCTGGTTTAAAGAGAATGAGGTGTAGAAGGCTGATGGCAACCACAAAAGGTATGCATGTGATATTGTTTGTATATTTGTCTCCTCCCAAATCTCACGCTGAATTGTAATCCTCAGTACTGGATGTGGGGCCTGGTGGGAAGTGATTCAGTCATGGAAGTGGATTTCTCATGAATGGTTTAGCACCACTGTCTTGCTGCTGTCCTCTTGATAGTGAGTGAATTCACACAAGATTTGGTAGTTTAAAAGCGTGTGACACCTCCCCCATTCTCTCTTTCTCTCTCTGTGACATCTTCTCCAATCTCTCTCTCTCCCTTTCTCTCTGTCTCTCTCTCTCCCCTGCTTTTGCCATGTGAAGTGCCTATTCCTGCTTCACCTTCTGCCATGAATAAAAGCTTCCTAAGGCCTCCTGAGGAGCAGATACTGCTATGCTTCCTGTACAGCCTCTAGGAACCTCTTTTCTTATAAAGTACCTAGTCTCAGGTATTTCTTTATAGCAATGCAAGAATGGTCTAACACACCATGTTAAAAAATACCCTGATTATTAACCCCAAGCCCTATCTCTTGCCATTAGAGAAAACTAATCACTCATCATATTTTGGAGAGGGTTCCTAAAATGAATACTAACAGCATCCCAGACAGGAGTCCTTATAACAAAGGATGCTCTCTGAGACATCCATGGACTGAAGATCGGTTCCAGAGTCTCTTACCTTCCCCACCTTGGCTGTACACTCTGGGTCCACAGGAGCTTTGCCCTTTAACAGCAAGGCCTTCACAGATTCTGAGGAAAGACAGATAGGTACTACTTTATGGGAATCAAAAACAGCTGTTGTGGTTAAACAGAAACTTGTCAGGATTAACTCTGCCTGACCAACCAATCCTGGTCTTTCCTTAGACCCCAATCCATCTCAAATACATGAAAATGAAGATTCAAGGCAGTAGATTAGTGCTGTGGTATGCCCAAAGGATAGAGAAATTAATTATATCCTGAAAGAAAGAAAAAATAAGAGTTGAAATAACAAGATATCATCCCCCAGATCCACTCCTACCAGAGACCCTTTTGCTGGCCCATGACCTTCCTGGCATACCATCTTGCTTGTCTTCTGTCCTGTCCTTATTAGCTTTTCCTCCAGCCACAGACATCTTTTTCGACTCCTGTCTCTGGCATCTGCGAGTTTTCTTGGCAGGGGAAGAGTCTTCTGGAGCCGTGTTGCCATTATTAACTCTTTTGCTTTCATTTAATGCTACAGAATTTGGAAATTAGGAAAGAATGAGTACACCTGAATACGTGCAGATTTTAAAGATTGAAAAAAATCTTTTAAAGAAATGGTTTAAGATAATTTTCTTTTTTTTTTTTTTTGAGGTGGAGTCTCACTCTCTCGCCCAGGCTGGAGTGCAGTGGTGCGATCTTGGCTCACTGCAACCTCCGCCTCCTGGGTTCAAGTGATTCTCGTGCCTCAGCCTCCCGAGTAGCTGGGATTACAGGCATGTACCGCCATGCCCAGCTAATTTTTGTATTTTTAGTAGAGACAGGGTTTCACCATGTTGGCCAGGCTGGTCTCGAACTCGTGACCTCAAGTGATCTGCCTTCCTCGGCCTCCCAAAGTGCGCGATTACAGGCGTGAGCCACCGCACCCCGCCGGTTTCAGATAATTTTCTAAGTTTACAGAGGCAATAACAACTGTCACCACACTACTCTTGTGTAAGATTCTGTGTAATTCTTCCTAAATTGCTATTCTAGCCAAATGAAATAAAACAAAAGGGAGCCCCAGGAGTCTTGTAAGCTTATGGACTGAGGCCTGCTTATCTGTTTTACTTGTGTCCCAATGTCCCCCAAATACCCACCTCATACATGAGGCGGTATGGGATAAAGGTTAGTAAAGTGCTCAAGGGTCTGTGCCTAATTTAGAGCCTAGCTCTGCTGCTTTTCTCTGTGGAAACTTGGAGAAGTATTTGATCTCTTCCTACTTCACTTGCTCCAATATTAGAATATTGCACAATACTGTACTTCTAGAGAAGTACAATAGTACCTAATTTATAGGGTGGACCTATGCATTTAAGAACATTATACACAGAATACCGTATCTCAATAGGTCTAAGACTCGCATTTTACTCTCTGGAACTGGGATGCATCTTAAAATGGATGACATAAGCAGTCAATCACAGTTCACCATTTTCAGTGCTTATCCTCTGTTGTGTATAAAATAATGGTGTGCCTTACAATTACTTTTTGTAAATTGGATGACATTAGGTATTAACAACAGTACTGGCACATTAGCTGTTACAGCTCCGCAAGGCTTTATGCACAATTATGTAATCCCCAAAGCTCTGAAAACCGAAATTTACAAAATTTAGCACCCCAACTGGTTTGGTAGCCAAGTGCAGGTTATAGAGCGCTGGAAGGGGAAGGGGGTCACAGTAGGTGGTATCGTTCCTTTCTGACTCCCCGCCCCCGCATGCCGTCCCATGATATTGAGCTCCGAACCTCTCGCCCTGCCGCCGCCGGTGCTCCGTCGCCGCCGAGCCGCCATGGAATTCGAACGCTGACGTCATCAACCCGCTCCAAGGAATCGCGGGCCTAGTGTCACTAGGCGGGAACACCCAGCGCGCGTGCGCCCTGGCAGGAAGATGGCTGTGAGGGACAGGGGAGTGGCGCCCTGCAATATTTGCATGTCGCTATGTATTCTGGGAAGTCACCATAAACGTGAAATGTCTTTGGGTTTGGGAATCTTATAAGTTCTGACTGAGTCCACCTTTTCCTATAGGGCGGAGGGAAGCTCATCAGTGGGGCCACGAGCTGAGTGCGTCCTGTCACTCCACTCCCATGTCCCTTGGGAAGGTCTGAGACTAGGGCCAGAGGCGGCCCTAACAGGGCTCTCCCTGAGCTTCGGGGAGGTGAGTTCCCAGAGAATGGGGCTCCGTGCGAGGTCAGACTGGGCAGGAGATGCTGTGGACCCCGCCCTTCGGGGAGGGGCCCGGCGGATGCCTCCTTTGCCGGAGCTTGGAACAGACTCACGGCCAGCGAAGTGAGTTCAATGGCTGAGGTGAGGTACCTCCCAGGGGACCTCATAACCCAATTCAGACTACTCTCCCCCGCCCTTTTTTTTGGAAAAAAAAAAAAAAAAAGAAACCGGGCGGGGCGCGGTGGCTCACGCCTATAATCCCAGCACTTTGGGAGGCCGAGGCGGGCGGATCACAAGGTCATGAGATCGAGACCATCCTGGCTAACACGGTGAAACCCCCATCTCTACTAAAAAAAAAAAAAAAATACAAAAAATTAGCCGGGCGTGGTGGCGGGCGCCTGTAGTCCCAGCTACTTGGGAGGCTGAGGCAGGAGAATGGCGTGAACCCGGGAGGCGGAGCTTGCAGTGAGCCAAGACCGCGCCACCGCACTCCAGCCTGGGCGACAGAGCGAGTCTCAAAAAAAAAAAAAAAAAAACAAAACCGAGTGGAATGTGAAAAGTTCCGTGAAACTGCAAACACCCTTTGGGAACACGGGAACCATCGGGCCGGAAGCCCACGAAAATGCTAATTGGTCTTCTGGTTCTTGGAGACATTAGGTGAGGGGCGCTCAAATGTTTGGCTGCATGAGAATCACCGAGTATGGGGACTGCATACTTAAGCAAATTCCCCACCCCAGACCCTCTGATTCAATAAGCCTGTATTAACAAAATCACTGGGTAATCCTGATTTGGGCACTAATATCATTTAGAAACATATTGTTAGGATAAAATAGTATCTGTTATAGACCAACCTGAGCAAAATAGCGAAACCTTGTCTCTATTCCAAAAAAAAAAAAAAGTGAAAAATTAGCCAGGCGTCGTCGCGGGCGCCTGTAGTCCCAGCTACTTGGGAGGCTGAGGCACGAGAGTCGCTTGAACCCGGGAGGCGGAGGTTGCAGTGAGCCGGGATCGCGCCACTGAACTCCAGCCTGGGTGACAGAGTGAGACTCCGTCTGAAAAAAAACAAAAAAAGAGAGAAAAAAATTTGATACATTTTAATTTTTGTTCATCAAAAGATGTAAAGTTTAGAAAGAAAAAACCCCAAATCTCATTATTTGCATGTAATTTGATTATGAATATTTTAAAAGCTAGAAGAAACTACAGAATAAAAATTTTACCTTAATACAAAGCCTAGCAAGACTGATAGAAAATAGCGTATGAAAATAAATTCCATGCTTATAAAAGAGCTTCAAACAACTATAAATAAAATTTCTGGATAAGGTAGCATTTACAATAACACCAAAGCATATCAAGTAGTTGGAAATAAATCTAACAAAATGCCAGTGCTCAATAAATGTTTGTTGGATAGGATTGCTTAACCTGTTTCAGTGGTACAAAGCCTGTTACATCTGACTTAATTATGACACAAATAAATTGGACTAGGTCTAAAAGAAAATACATTGGAGATAGGAAAAATATAACGTAAGCCTTTATGAAATGAAAATTTATTAAAAATAGCTAATAGTAGAACTTTCTTGTGTACTAGAGGCTGAGCTAAATGCTTTACATGCATAACCTCATGTAATCTTCGTAAGAATAATAGCCAGAATATATTTATATGCTATGAGCTTTACATACATTATTTAATTCTCACAACAACCTCATGAGGCATATGTTATTATCTCCATTTTATAGTTGAGGAAACTGAGCTTTAGAAAAATTTAATTAATTCAAGATCACACAGTGTATTGCTAGGGCTGCTATAACTACATACATTGTCATAATTCTGGCAGCTAGAGGCCCAAGATAAAGGTCTTGACATGGTTGATTTCTTCTAAGGCCTGCCTCCCTCTCTCCTTGGCTTGCAGATGGATGCTGTCTTTCCTCTCTGTGCGTCTATGTCCTAATCTCCTTTATTTTATTTGTTTTATTTATTTTTTGAGACAGAGTCTTGCTCTGTTGCCCAGGCTGGAGTGCAGTGGCAAGATCTCGGCTCACTGCAACCTCCACCTCCCAGGTTCTTGAGCGATTCTCCTGCCTCAGCCTCCTGAGTAGCTGGGATGTAGGCGTGGGCCACCACGCCTGGCTAATTTTTGTATTTTTAGTAGAGACGGGGTTTCACCATGTTGGCCAGGCTGGTCTCAAACTCCTGACCTCAAGTGATCCACCCACCTCAGCCTCCCAAAATGCTGAGATTATAGGTGTGAGCCACCGTGCCTGGCCCTTAATCTCCTTTTCTTATAAGGACATCAGTGATATTGGATTATTCCCAACCCATATGACCTTATTTTATCTTAATTACCCCTTTACATGTCCTACCTCCAGATGCAGACAGATTCTGAGATAATGAGAGCTATTCAAATATATACATTTTGAGGTGACACAATTCAGCTCATAATATGCAGTTCCTAAAAGGCAGGATCAGATCTGGGTGACTCCAAATTATGTTGTTATCTACTAGGCTAATGTATTCTGTTTCATCACAGTAGTTACCATCCCACACACATTTTTTAAAATGTATTTTTAAAGTTTTTATTGATTCTTTTTCTTTTTTAGTTATTATGGTGGTCAGAGTGAGAATTACTGAAAATATATTTTGAAGATATAACTTCTTTATAGTCAAATACAGAACAAGTGTAACTAAAATAGTACTGAAGCATGTCACCAATAACTGGAAGAAACCGGCTGGGTGCGGTGGCTCATGCCTGTAATCCCACCTCTTTGGGAGGCCGAGGCAGGCAGATCACCTGAGGTGAGGAGTTCGAGACCAGCCTGGCCAACATGGTGAAACCCCCTCTCTAGCACAAAATTAGCTGGGCATTGTGGTGGGCGCCTATAATCCTAGCTACTCAGGAGGCTGAGGCCGGAGAAGCTTGAACCGAGGAGACGGAGGTTGCAGTGAGCCAAGATCGCACTACTGCACTCCAGCCTGGGTGACAAGAGCGAGACTCTGTCTCAAAAGCAAAAACAAAAAAAACCTGGAAGAAACCAATAAACTTATTTTCATAATTAAAACCAAAACCTCTATAGATAAGTGGATGAAAGATATTAATAAACAGTTTGCATTTGATAAATAAGTGCATGGAAAAGATATTCAGGCTCACATAGTATGAAAAATGCAAATTAATATTCAACAGGACAACTGGCCTACTCTCTTCATATTATTATATTTAAAAAAAATTGTTAGGACTGTTCTAGAGTAAAAGAGACATTTGAGCCGGGCGCGGTGGCTCACGCTTGTAATCCCAGCACTTTGGGAGGCCGAGGCGGGCGGATCACGAGGTCAGGAGATCGAGACCACGGTGAGACCCCGTCTCTACTAAAAATACAAAAAATTAGCCGGGCGTGGTGGCGGGCGCCTGTAGTCCCAGCTACTCGGAGAGGCTGAGGCAGGAGAATGGCGTGAACCCGGGAGGCGGAGCTTGCAGTGAGCCGAGATCGCGCCACTGCACTCCAGCCTGGGTGACAGAGCGAGACTCTGTCTCAAAAAAAAAAAAAAAAAGAGACATTTGAAGCATAACAACCAAATGCAATGTTTGGATGCTGGTTTGAACAAGCCAGCAATAAATGGGGATATGTGGATATGGACTGGAAATTGGATGATTTTAGGGAATTATTTATTAGATATTATAATGGTATTCTAGTTATGTTTAAAATAATGATATTCTAGTTATGATTTTAAAATGTCCTTTAGGGTAGGTGTGGTGGCTCATGCCTGTAATCTCAGCACTCAGATCCTCAGGCAGGAGGATTGCTTGAGCCCAGGAGTTCAAGACCAGCCTGGGCAACATGGCGAAACCTGACTCTACAAAAAGTGCAAAAATTAGCTGTATAATTTATCACTTGAGCCTGAGAGGTCAAGGCTGCTGTGAGCTGTGATCATGCCACTGTACTCCAGCCTGGGTGATAGAGTAAGACCCTGTCTCAAAAAGAAAAAAAAAAACTTCTTTAAAGAAAGCATGCTATAGTATTTTCTGATAAGACACCAGGTTATCTAGAATTACTTTATTTTTACAGATGGAGTCTCACTCTGTTGCCCAGGCTGGAGTGCAGTGGTGTGATCTCAGCTCACTGCAACCTCTGCCTCTGGGGTTCAAGCAATTCCCCTGCTTCATCCCAGTCTGGGCAACAGGGTAAGACCCTGTCTGAAAAATAAGATAAATTTAAAAATAAATAAATAAAATGAAAGTTAGCTCATGTTAGATTTTTGTTCCAGTGGCTCCCCATCTCAAATGCTGTGGCTTGACCAGGCTCTATATGATCTGCTTCTTACCCCAGTGCTTTGATTTCATCTTCTACTATTTTTCCCTTTGCTTACTCCTGTTAGGCACTCTGGCCTGTTTCCACTTTGTCTCAAACATACCAGTCACCCTTCTCCCTACAGGCTTCTGTTCTCTCTACCTGGTCTACTCTTCTTGCAGCTAACAAGATTGATCCCTGACTTTCTTCAGGTCTTTGTTCAAATGTCATCTTCTTAGTAGCAGTGGTGCCTTCCTTGATATAAATAACATCACTCCCACTATCACTTGTAGCCTCTTACTCTGCTTTATTTTTTTCCAGAGTACTAATTACAACTTAACATATATTTGTTTAATTTTTAGGATATCTGACTCTCTCGAATAGACTGTAAGCTCCAAGTGAGCCAGGGCTTTTTGTATTTTGTTTACTGCTCTGTAACCAATGCCTGGAACAGTATCTAGCTTTCAATGATATTTGTTGGATGAGATACTAAATAAGACAGGGTGTCAAGGAGCAAGGGGTATGACTTGAAAAAGAGTGTGGGTTCTGAAGGAAAGGTGAGATTTTATTGAACTTCACTCTCTTGAAGATTTCTTTTTCCCACCTTATTCAAAGAGGTGGATCTTGAGAGTTGTTTGAAAAAGAAATTCAGGATCAAAAAGATCAGTAATTGAAGGAAACTAGTAAGATTTTAAAAGCTTTGAAATTCCACAAGTATGGTTTATTATATTGCCTGGTGTTATAAATATGATTCCAAACTTATTTATATTTATTTATATATTATATTGCCTGATGTTATAAACAAATTTCCAAATTTATTTATTATTTATTTGCCAATTTCCCAAAAGTGATCAGCAAAGCTTTGGATCAGGAACACCATTTAAAGGAATTTGCATACATGTCTTCAGGAATAGCTAGGAAAGGGGATGTTGATGACAGCCTTCTACTTTGCTACAACTTTGGAAGGAAAGGATCCTCAAGAGATATTAATTTAAAATGGAGAGAGTTCTGAGACCTATTAAAAGGGGGAAAGTAGTAGCTCAGGGCTGGGGTAGGAGGTGTTGAACATGTAGAAGGCCCAATCTCTGGAGTCCTAGGTTCAACTTGGGGGATAGGCATTCAATGTGGTGTCCATTTAGCCTTTGAAGCCTGTCCTTTGCTGCCTTAGGGGGTTGGGGTCTCCTACTTTTCTCTTCTCCCCTCTAAATTGAAACCTACTCTTGGATCTCTATCCTTATTTTGTGGAGAGGTACTGTTTTATTTTTTAAACACGAACACATTCTTCTTGTAAAACATTGCAGATATTCAAAACCAAAAAGCCCCTCCCTTAATTCCCTCGATCCTGCTCCTAGGAGTAACTTGTTAGCAGTTTGGTGTGTCTCTTTCCAGACTATTTTCTTTTCATTTGCTTGCAAAGATGTGCACATACAGAATTATTCTACTTTGCCTTTTTTTGTGTGTGTGGGGGGGGAAGTGTTACATAAATGTGAGCATATTACATGGTGTTATTCTTGGCTATTTTCACTTCATATGCATTGGAGATGTTTTCATGTCAGTACATGCAGATTTACTTCATTCTGTTTAACTACTGGGTAGTATCTCATAGAATGGTTGTATCATTTAAAAAATTTTGTGGGTACATAATAGGTGTATAAATTTATGGGGTATATGAGATATTTATTTATTTATTTGTTTATTTATTTATTTATTTATTTATTTTTTTTTTGAGACGGAGTCTTGCTCTGTCACCCAGGCTGGAGTGCAGTGGCGCAATCTCGGCTCACTGCAAGCTCCGCCTCCCGGGTTCACACCATTCTCCTGCCTCAGCCTCTCCAAGTAGCTGGGACTACAGGCGCCCGCCACCACGCCTGGCTAATTTTTTGTATTTTTAGTAGAGACGGGGTTTCGCCGTGGTCTCGATCTCCTGACCTCGTGATCCGCCCGCCTCGGCCTCCCAAAGTGCTGGGATTACAAGCGTGAGCCACCGCGCCCGGCGAGATATTTATTTATTTACTTATTTATTTGAGGCTGAGTCTCGCTCTGTCACCCAGGCTGGAGTGCAATGGCGCGATCTCATCTCACTGCAATCTCCGCCTCCCTGGTTCAAGCGATTCTCCTGCCTCAGTAACTGAGATTACAGGCGCACGCCCCCATGCCTGGCTAATTTTTGTATATTTTAGTAGACATAGGGTTTCACCATGTTGGTCATGCTGGTCTTGAACTCTTGACCTCGTGATCCACCCGCCTCGGCCTCCCAAAGTGCTGGGATTACAGGCGTGAACCACCGCACCCGGCACATGAGATGTTTTATGTGCAATGTGAAATAAACACATCCTGGAGAATGGGGTATCCGTCCCCTGAAACCTTTATCCATGGACAGTCTTTCAGTTATTTTAAAATGTACAATTAAGTCATTATTGACTATAGTCACCCTATTGTGCTATCAAATAGTAGGTTTTATTCATTCTTTCTAATGATTTTTTTGTACCCATTAACCACCCCTGCCGCCAAGGAATAGTTGTATCATGATTTAATGATCTTCTTTGAATAGACATGGGTGTTTCTGTTTTGCTGTCATAACCAGTGCTACAAGGAACATCCTTCCTTGAACATGCCCCTTTGAGCACAATATTTCTCCAGGGTGGATAACCAAATGTGAACTTGCAAAGGAGATGCTTAATTTTTAATTACAGACAAATGGCTATTCTCAATTCTTCATTTTGAATAAATTATAAATGAAATTTTTAAAGAGTGCTGCCTTTTCCAAGATTTTACTCACTTCAGCAGTGATAACATCCCTTTTTTCCTTTTTTTAAATTTATTTTTTATTTCAGTAGGTTTTTGGGGAGGAGGTGGTGTTTGGTTACATGAATAAGTTCTTTAGTGGTGATTTCTGAGATTTTAGTGCACCCATCACCCGAGCAGTGTACACTGTACTCAGTGTGTAGTCTTTATCCCTCACCCCCACCACGCTTTCAGTGATAACATCCTTAAATGATAGTCATTCAGTCGGTGTTCTCCAAAGGGTGAGCCTCAAATCTACCGGAAGTACCTGAGGGTGCTTATTAAAATACATATTCCTGAGTCCCACCCACTGAATTAGAATCTCTGAAGGTGTGTCCCAGGAATCTACTTTTTTTTGAGACAGGGTCTCACTCTGTTGCCCAGGCTACAGTGCAGTGGTGTAAACACAGCTCACTACAACCTCTACCTTCTGGGCTCATGCTCTCTTCCCATCTCAGCCTACCTTAGTAGCTGGGACTACAGAGGCACCACCACTCTTGGCAATTTTTTATTTTTTTATTTTTTTGTAGAGACAGTTGTTTTACCATGCTGCCCAGGCTGCTCTCAAACTCTTGGGCTCAAGCGATCCTTCTGCCTCCATCTACCAAGTACTGGGACTACAGATGTGAACTACCACACCTGGCCCCAAGAATCTATCTACTTTTAAACAATTTCAAAGTTATTTTACAGAGCACAAAATTTTGATGTTACCAGCTGAAGAGAATTTCATCATGGATTATTATAAGTATTAAAGCCTGGAATACAGAGTATCATAAAGAAATGTTAGATATTTAATGGGAATTTGAAAAGAATATTGTACTTTCTAAGGTTTTCTGAAATCACACAATAGGAGGCAGTGCAATGTGGTGGCAGAGTTTGGGCTCTCAAGTTGGATGGCTGCTGTCTCAGTTTGCTTTCTGTTGCTTATAACAGAATACCTGAAACTGGGTCACTTATTTATTAGTTTGTTTGTTTTTTAATTAATTTATTTTTTGGAGACAAAGTCTTGCCCTGTCTCCCAGGCTGGAGTATAGTGGTACAATCTTGGCTCACTGCAACCTACACCTCATTAGTTCCAGCGATTCTCCTGCCTTCGCCTCCCAAGTAGCTGGGATTACAGGTGTGCACCACCATGCCTGGCTAATTTTTTCTATTTTTAGTAGAGATGGGGTTTCAACGTGTTGGCCAGGCTGGTCTTGAACTCCTGGCTTCAAGAGATCCACCCGCTTTGGCCTCCCAAAGTGCTGGGATTACAGGTCTGAGCCATCGCACCAAGCCTGGGTTATTTATTTAGTTAGTTAGTTTTTGAGACAGGCCCTCACTCTGTCACTCAGGCTGGAGTGCAGTGGCACAATCTTGGTTCACTGCAACCTCCACCTCCCGGGTTCAAGTGATCGATCCTCCCACCTCAGCTTCCTGAGTAGCTGGGACTACAAGCCCATACCACCATGCCCAGCTAATTTTTGTATTTTTAGTAGAGACGAGGTTTCACCATGTTGGCTAGGCTGTGGGGTAATTTATTTTAAAAAAGAAATTTATTTTTTGCAGTTATGGATGCTGTGAAGTCCCAGGTGAAGGGACTGCCTCTGGGTTGCATCTGAACTCCTTCTTGCTGGAGGGGACTAGCTGTGATGTTCCAAGGTGTGGCAGGAAATCACATGGCCAGGAGGCTGAGACTGCTAACATGCTATCCTTAAGTCTCTTTTCCTTTTCTTTAAAACCACTAGTTCCCCTCCCATGATAACCTATTAATCCATGAATAGATTAATTTATTCATGAGGGCAGAGCTCTCATGATCCAGTCACCTCTTGAAGGCCCCACTTCTAATGAGGATTAAGTTTCAGCCACTTTAGGGATTAAGTTTCTTGTGTGATCTCGGTCATGCAACCTTTGCCTCCGGTTCAGCCTTCTCCTGCCTCAGCCTCTCCGTAGTGGGATGGGCCTGCCACCACCCTAGTAGAAACGGGGTTTCACCGTGGTCTCGATCTCCTGACCTCGTGATCCGCCTGTCTCGGCCTCCCAAAGTGCTGGGATTACAAGCGTGAGCCACCGCGCCTGGCCGAGTTTCAACATTTGAAGGGGACATTCAAACCATAGCAACTGGGATCTGAATCCTGACTTTACCACTTGCTAAATAGACAAATTCCTTAATCTCTATAACTCTGTTTCCTTTTTTTTTTTTTTTTTTTTGGTGAAATAGTTATAATGAAAGTGCTTACCTTCTTGGGTTAATGTGAAGATTAAACAAGGTAATGAATATTACATTTCTTGAATGTTTATAGTAAACATTCAAGAAATGTTTTGACTCTAGAAGTTACAATAAATCAATTATGAAACAACAAATGAGGATTTGATGCTAAATGTTGGGAAATTTGGGGCAGGTAAACACTAAAGTGGATTGGAATAGGTAATTTCTGGTAAGATGGAAGCAGGGTGGGTAGGATGAAATGATTAAAAAATGAGAACTACTATGAGTTAGAGTTGTATCATTTCTTTGTATACCTTGAATCTTTATACTTCAAATATTTGCACATTACATGTATATTTGTACATATAACACATATTTGTATATGTATTCTCTATTATTATAATAGTATTTATTAAGAATAATGATGAATATTGTGCCAGGGAGTCCTCTAATTATGGCTTAAAAAGAAATCTTTCAGCTTGGGCAACATGGCGAAACCCCGTCTCTACAAAAAATACAAAAATTAGCTGGGTGTGGTGGTGTACGCCTGTAGTCCCAGCTACTTAGTGGGGTGCTGAGGCAGGAGGATCGCTTGAACCCAGGAGGTCAAGGCTGCAGTGAGTCGAGATTTCACCACTGCACTCCAGCCTGAGACACAAAGTGAGACCCTGTTTCAAAAAAAAAAAAAAATTTAACAGAGTAAGAACCTATACTTTAACTGGAGGGTGATGTGAGGAGTCAAAATAATTGATTCATCAATTATGTCCTCAGCAATGAAAGTCATTGTTTTTGTCTGGAGATGTGTAAAACGTACACTTTGCTCTCTAGTTGTTTATAGTCTACTTGGGAAGATAAATCTAACAAGAAATATGTAATAACAATAATAACAGCTAACATTGTTGAGTACTGTGTACCAGGTATTGTACTGAGTACATTATATAAATTATTTTACTTAATCCTCACAACCATCAGAGTAGGAAGATTTCATCTTTTTTCCCTCTTTTTATGGTTGAGGGAACTGAGGCTTAGATGTGTGCAAATAAGTGGCAAGGTTCAGATTCAAAATCAGATAAATTTTATTTGAAGCCTAAAACAGTTAATCCACCTACCTTTTATCTGCTAAGCCTGTTAGTTCAAAGATTACCTGAAGGTAAATTTTATCAGGCCAGCTTTGGATCTGGGGGGAAAAAAATGAAGGTAAATTTTAACTTGAATCGATCTACACTGTTTATAATGGAATCTGTTGCCTAGCATAAGTTAACCATGTTGAGGTCACAAAGATAATAAATTACCCTTAAGGGATGAAAATTCTTTGGAATAGAATGCAGTAGGCCCACGCAAACAACAACGTGTATAAATAGCTTAAATTAGCCTGTTTTTGCCTAAGTACATTAACTCAAAAGGAAACTTGGTTTAAGAAGTTCACTCTAAAAATAGTTCAAGAAGCATCACTGGTCCATAAAGAGAGAGGGGTGGAGTGGGTTACGTCATTTCAGCACCTTTTAAGGTAAAGGAGGAGGGAATCCTCTTGAACTCATTAGCCAATCAGGTTCTGAAGACACTTCCCAAGGCGACTTCCTGTCTCTCCACTTTCCCTCTCCGTTTTGGTGGGCTGGTGAGTGTGCGCTTAATTTTGCTGTCTAATTGTTTTGAATTTCTCTTCCATTTGAGTTATATACCCAGGTGGCAGGCCTTTATTTCATAAGTCAGCATTGGAGTGTGTGTGAGTCGCAAGGAGATTAATTTCGGCTGTGTGGAGGTTGGGAGAAGGCAGTGAAATGCTCTGCCTGGCTTGTTTCCACGTGGGCCTCTGCAGTACTGGGTTTGCCTTCCATCTCCGAGTCCTGGTGACCCAGGAACAATAGGCTGTGCTTCATGTGCACAGTGCGTGTGTTCTTGGAAAACGCCGGCTTCATTTTGCTTGGCGGGAAAGATATTATCATCCCAATGCTGTTTTGATTTATATCTCCCTGGGTGAGGTCAGATTTCGGGAGAAGGCGTTCAGCTTAGTAGAGTTTAATTCTCCGGTGAGCGTCTAGAGGGCCCAGGTCCTTACTGGGTTTGTGGAAGCTGCAGCGGTCCTTGTCTTTCCCCTGGCCTTTGCTCAGATCATTTCGGCTTTCTTGGTGAACCTGGGCAGCAAACTCTGAAGACAGATAAGCCTTAAAAGGAGCTCCTAATTTTTAATGTTGCCACTGTGGTGATTGTGTCCTTAAAAGCTATGGAAAAAGATCAGGGAGCTTAGTTCAGGGCGAGCCTCTAGATTTAAATTCCAGCGCCACAGTTTACAGCTCTGGTGACCTTGGGAGAAGCAGTGAGCCATTCCGAGACTTAGCTTTCCAAGATCAGATAAAATATATAAAAACTAGGCTCCAGTTGGTGTGTAATAAATGTTAGGTACCTTTAGAAGTAAGCAGTACTTATTTATTTACAGTAAGTATTTTGGATATCTGTTTTCTCATAAAAAGTTTTGCTTAGTGACCTTCAATGTAATTTCACTACATTCCTTTCTTTCTTTTGATACATGTTAATTTTTTTTTTTTTTTTTTTTTGAGACGGAGTCTCGCTCTATCCCCCAGGCTGGAGTGCAGTGGCGCGATCTCGGCTCAATGCAAGCTCCGCCTCCCGGGTTCACGCCATCCTCCTGCCTCAGCCTCCCGAGTAGCTGGGACTACAGGCGCCTGTCACCACGCACGGCTAATTTTTTGTATTTTTAGTAGAGACGGGGTTTCACCGTGGTCTCGATCTCCTGACCTCCTGATCCACCCGCCTCGGCCTCCCAAAGTGCTGGGATTACAAGCGTGAGCCACCGCGCCCGGCCGACGCCCGGCTAATTTTTTGTATTTTTAGTAGAAACGGGGTTTCACCATGGTCTCGATCTGACCTCGTGATCCGCCCGCCTCGGCCTCCCAAAGTGCTGGGATTACAAGCGTGAGCCACCGCGCCCGGCCACTCAAAGTGGATCTTAAAGCAGATTGGGTTTTGGTATATTCTTGTTTAAAAGGACTCTAGATATTTTGCAGTGCTTCCTATTTATATTTATGTTGTACACATAGTGGTGATTAGAAACCAATCAATACTCTAAACTTGATTGAGCAATAAAGGATTTTCTACCGAAAGGAAAATCATCTTGATGGCTTTTATATGAATATATCTTTGCCCACTTTGGTTTGAGTAGGGGATGGTTTATCTTGTTATGAGCATGTGTTTAATGTTGGGAAGGAGTGACAGCAGTGACCCAGAACAACCAAGTCATCTTTGTATTCACAGGGGCAGAAAGGGCATGCTTTCAGTGTTTACTTAGAATATGTGTGCTGGATATGCCCCTGAACTCATGGTGTTGAGGGAGTATTTTAGTATTAAGTTGAGTATTAAGTTACAGTGTTGAGGGAGTATTTTAGTATTAAGTTAGGAAAAGCTGAAATGTATTTTAGGACGTAAACATGCAAAATAAAAAAGGAAGCTTTTGGGAATTTCTCCAAAGCTGTTTTAGTCTTAAGAGGCTTAGTTCTGGTTTTTTAGGTGGAAGTTTCGTGAGTTGGGAAAAAATTACGTTCTTTCCAATGGAAGCATGCTTTTGTTAATAAGTAACTTCATAATACATTGGAGTCTTCATTGTTAAGTAGGAAATGAGGGGAAGGAGGAAGCAAACCTGTGTCTTTTTTTGCTTGAAAGACAATATGGCCGGGCGCGGTGGCTCATGCCTGTAACCCCAACACTTTGGGAGGCCGAGGAGGGTGGATCACCTGAGGTTGGGAGTTCCAGACCAACCTTATCAACATGGAGAAACCCCGTCTCTACTAAAAATACAAAATTAGCCGGGTGTGTTGGCACATGCCTGTAATCCCAGCTACTCGGGAGGCTGAGGCAGGAGAATCGCTTGAATCCGGGAGGTGGAGGTTGTGGTGAGCCGAGATCACGCCATTGCACTCTAGTAGTCTGGGCAACAAGAGCAAAACTCCATCTCAAAAAAAAAAAAAAAAAAAAAAAGACGCACTATCTTGGAGTTGGAAGGGCCCTTATGAGTACTGTATGAGTGACCTTTCTGGCTTCTGGGTTATTGTGAGAAGTGTGACTTTTTGTTGTTAAATTTGTTTTTATTGTAGATTCATGGGGTACATGTGCAGGTTTGTTTCAGGGTATATTGCATGATGCTGAGGTTTGGGCTTCTATTGATCCTGCCATCTAGGTAGTAAACATTGTACCCAATAGGAAGATTTTCAGCTCTTGCCCCTCTCTTTTTTTTTTTTTTTTTTTTTTTTTGAGACGGAGTCTCGCTCTGTCGCCCAGGCTGGAGTGCAGTGGTGCAATCTCGGCTCACTGCAAGCTCCGCCTCCCAGGTTCACGCCATTCTCCTGGCTCAGCCTCTCTGAGTAGCTGGGACTACAGGTGCCCGCCACCACGCCCGGCTAATTTTTTGTATTTTTAGTAGAGACGGGGTTTCACTGTGGTCTCGATCTGCTGACCTCGTGATCCGCCCGTCTCGGCCTCCCAAAGTGCTGGGATTACAAGCGTGAGCCACCGCGCCCGGCAGCTCTTGCCCCTCTCTCTCCTTTCTTCCTTTTGGAGTACCTAGTGTCTCTTGTACCCAACTTTATGTCCCTGTGAACCCAGTATTTAGCTCCCTACGCAAGGCTTAGCTCCCACTTATAAGTGAGAACATGCAATACTTGGTTTTCTGTTTTTGTGTAAATTCGTTTAGGATAATGGCCTCTAACAGCATCCAGCAGCTCCATTTGCTGTAAAGAACATTTTTTTTTTTTTTTATGTCTGTGGAAAAGTGTAAAATTTTTAGGCAGAATATTTGCCTTTCTACTCACTAGCTGGTTGACCTTGGGCAAGACATAGAAATAACATATTAAACATTTAACTCCATGCCAGCTACAGTGCAAAGTGCATTTATTACCTCAGTCTTCACGGAAGTTTTAAGAGGTATGTGGTATTTGTCCTCATTTTACAGAGGGGACAGCTGAGGTTTAGAGAAGTTGCATAACTTACCCATGGGCACAGCAAATACATGAGAGAGCCAGGATTAAAATCTAGTTTAGTATGATTTCAAAATCTATTATTTTAGGGAATATTAATTAGTGCAGCTATTATGGAAAACAGTATGGAAATTTCTCAAAAAATTAAAAGTAGAACTACCATATAATCCAGAAATCCCATTTCTGGGTATATTCAAAGGAAATACAATTAGTATGTCAGAGATATCTATACTCCCATGTTCATTGCATCATTATTCACAAAAGCCAAGATACGGAATTGACCTGAGGGTCCATCAACAGATGAATGGATAAAGCAAATATGATACATATGTACAGTGGAATACTACTCTGCCTTAAAAAGGAAGGAAACTCTGATAGTGAGTGGGAAATAAAACTTGGAGTCTGTTCTGATAGCAGTAACTTATATAACTATCTCTAAAGGAAAACTATGCCAAGCTATTAGTTTAGTATTTACTTCCTATAAACAAAATTTTGTGTCTTCATTTTGTTTCAGGTTGAAGATGAAATCCACTGAGGAGGGAAGTCCAGCACCGTGTGTGCCAGTCCAGAACTGGCCCATCTGTAGACCCCCTGAAAATCATATGGGCCTGCCGGGCGCGGTGGCTCACGCTTGTAGTCCCAGCACTTGGGAGGCCGAGGCGGGCGGATCACGAGGTCAGGAGATCGAGACCACGGTGAAACCCCGTCTCTACTAAAAATACAAAAAAATTAGCCGGGCGTGGTGGCGGGCGCCTGTAGTCCCAGCTACTCGGAGAGGCTGAGGCAGGAGAATGGTGTGAACCTGGGAGGCGGAGCTTGCGTTGAGCCGACATTGCGCCACTGCGCTCCAGCCTGGGCGACAGAGCGAGACTCCGTCTCAAAAAAAAAAAAAAAAAAGAAAATCATATGGGCTTGGATTTGGATTTGGATATTCTCAACAGAAAGGGTTAAAGGCTGATGGTACCTAAAGCCTGGTACTTGAATTTTGATCAAGATAAGCTGCCTTAAGTTCTCTTAATTACACATATTTGTGTCTTTTCTATCTAAAAAGCCTAGCTTAGAGATTCTTTGAGTTACCATTGTATCCTATAATGCTAGGTGGCACCGAGTAAATTGGAATACAGTCAAAAGGAATGGTAATGAAATCTTAACACAAGTATCTGCTGATTTAGTATCAATTTGTAGTTTGTATTAGGCCTTCATGAAGCATCTGTTCACACCTATAAAATGCACCTTTTGGCTATGAACACTAGTACTTTGAAGTGATTATTGCCCACAGTCAACAAAATGCTGGGATCATTGATTGTTTATGGAGCATTTGCAAAATACTTAGTAAATACGAAATGTCCTTTGTATGGTGGAATGACACTTGTTGAAGCATGCATGACTAGAATCCTGCAGGGAGCATCACATATTGGGAAAGGTATCACATATGTGATATGTCACATATTTAACATCAGGATTTATGTGCCAGGCTTTGTGCTATGTGTCAAAACAAAAAGACCAGGCCTCTTGCAATCTGAGTTTTGTTTGTGAGTTGAGATTAATAGAGAAGTTGTTCCTTTCAACCTATAATTATTATCCTGTAAGAATACTTAGATCAAGTAGTTTTTTTTTTAATTTCCTTTTTAAAAAAATTTATTTTGGGTTTGGAGAGATCAAGGAGTTTTAAGGTAGACGTTGTTAAAACTGGAGAAACCTTTCACACCATGTCTTGCTTCTTGTCTACATTCTCTTAGTTAACGTTGCATCCTGCTGATCTGAAAACATTTTACATAGTTAAAGCATTGTAGAAATATAGGGCAAGGAAGAAGTAAAATAACATTTTGATCATATCTGTCTGAGATATTTAAAATGCTTCAGTTTCTTTCCAACCTACTGAGCTAGCATGTCACTGCATTACATTTTAAAGCAAACCATCTTCTTTAGCTCTGCTTATTTCCTGTACGAAGTACCATGGTGGATTGAAGAGTATGGAGTTTTGATGGAATTGAATTTAAATCCTAGCTCTTACTAGTTAGGTGACCTTAAGAAATTTATGTAATTTTTCTGAGCCTCAATTTTCCTGTAAATAGGGGGTTGTAAAATGTAAATGATACAAATTCTATACTGCTTGACAGATAGGATTTCTAAAGAATGATAACCACTGCTTTCTTATCTGTCAGCTTATTTTAGACTCATTCTTAAAGGCACTGATGTCCAATGGAGGCTTCTGTTATGATGGAAATGCTCTATGTTTGTACTGCCAATATAGCTATTGAGTAATGAAAATGTGACTAAGGTAATGGAGAAATTTACTTTTTAACTCTAATTAAGTGGTTACTTATTGGACATGCAACTTTAGGGTCCACTTATGACCCACTCTTTTTGCTTCATGAAGCCTTCCTTGACCAATTCTACTTCTTTTCTTAACCTTACTTGCTTTCTACTACTTATTTGGTGGTATGTTAATTTCTATGAGTCTTGTCTTTCTGGCTAGATTGTATGAGTTTATGGATTTTTAAATCTCCACATTGCTGCATGAAAAAGAACACAATGATGAAAGTATAACTGCAGTATTTTTAGCTAACAAGTTTTAGATGATCATAACAAGTAAATACAAAAAATTTTCTAGCTAGTAATTAGGTGAAGAGTAGGGAATAGTGTGAAGGTTGGCCTGCAAAGATGAACTGCGTATCTAGTATGTATGTGACCTGAAAGTTCAGATTACATGCAAATGCTGGAAGAGGAAATTAAAGCAAGCCTCTTTCTTACATTGCCATCTTGTGGCAGACTTGGGTTACAAATGTTACTAATTCAATTTTCCTATATAAAGGGAAGATTTTCTTCAGATTGTTTTGACAAAGGATTACAAAGAGTAAAGGTTAAATACCATCCGGCATTGGCTCAAATGAAATTGAAACATGCTTTGAAAAAACTATTTTGGATTATTTTCTCAGTTACCTGAATCTTACAAGTTCTTAACTCCTTCCTCTTGCATAACTGTTTTCTTACTGTGAAGCTGTTAACCTTTATAGCCTTTCAGAAGTTGGTTAGACTATTGTGCAGTTTTATCCAAGCTTGTAAATTTATACAAAATTAAGCTTGTGTAGGTGTCCTGCTCAGTTTTTTGTTGTTGTTGTTGCTGTTAAATTTTTTTGTTTTGTTTTGTTTTGTTTTGTTTGAGACAGGGTCTTACTCTGTTGCCTAGGCTGGAGTACAGTGGCACGATCACAGCTCACTGTAACCTTGAACTCCTGATCCTGCCCTATTTGATATTGAGCTTGGGCATTTGGTGACATTTTCCAAATAGATGAGTCAATAATTTGTATTAATGAATGGAGAGTTAAATAAAGGATGCACGGTTACTCTAAATTTTCTTGTGACTTGGTGTAGAACATGCTGGTGTGAGTTGTCATGTAATCATAACCTTTGTGAATTAATTTATTTTTTTTTAATTTTCCAGAAATGATCCTAGGTAATTGATAGATCCTGTGGTTCAACTGGATTTCTAGATAGAAGCTGGATTCATGTGATGCCAGAGGTAAGAGTAAGAGCAAAATCTTCATTTTTACCTCATTTGGATTTCTAATCACTTAGCAAGACTTGGGACTCAGTGTTATTAGTGGATGGAATTTGGTAATTCAAAAAAATCCCCAGTTCTAACCTTAGGAGAATTTTCCTGTTTAGGGATGAGGAGCCGGTGCTGGTTTGCCCTTCCCCAGTCATTTACAGTTTGCCATGATGAAATGCATGTTAAGTCCGTGTTTCAGCTGATCAGCCTGATTAAACACATGCTCTGAGCAGACTAAAGCTAGGGGCAAACACCTGCAATTGAATTCTGCTTGTTGGAATTCATACTGGGATTTAGTCTGTAATCCCAGGTAATTCTTAGATCTTAATAAATTATGAATTTGAAACTAATGTTTTGTTGTGCTTTGATCTTTTGCGATATCTCTATATCCCCAAAAAATCACTTTTGTGAGTTAGAACTAGGGTCAGGAATCATTAATCTAAAAGTTAAAACACTACAGAAAAAGCACTGGCAATGGTATAATTCTATAGGCAATTTAGCCTGGCAGTTTTAAACTAATCATTATTTTATCAATCTATACATATAGATTAAAGGAAACACAGAGTTGATTAAATCAATTTTGTGAAGACTATACGGTACAACACTATAGAGTCACTTAAAAGTTATGATACAGGTTTATGTTTATTGAAATGGAATGGTATTCATGACACATGAAAAACAGATTATATAGAGCAATATGTTTCTGCTTAAATATTTTTATATGCATATGTTTGCTTAAGAAAACTGAAAGGATATATATACTAAAATACTAGGGGTTATTTTCTCTAGAATTGGGTTCTACAAGCAATCTTTTATTATTATAAACCTATTTTCTAATTTTATTGTATTCATGTATTATAATATCTTAAAAGTTATTTTAGGTAACTTAGGACAAGCTTATATTCTTTACCTGTGCCAGCATTTTCAGCAGAGAATTAGGTAGAAAGAAGGGTGAATACAGGAAATACAAACAACTCAAAGTAATATCAGGACTTGAAATAATTTTTTAGCTTTTGTTATCTTTTGCAGGAGTAAAATTTCAAGAGACTGAAACCAGATCTGAGTTTTGCTGTTCCAGCCTGGACCTCTTTGGTGCTGTAAATCCTGGATATACAGTAGATGAGTACTGCGTTTTTCTTTTATGGTAAGGCTTACGTTGAGATTGAGAAGCTTTGACATATATATGAGTCTTTGAAAATTCAGGTTTGTGACTTCATGGCCAGCTGCTATGGTGCTATAAATTTCACTTTTTAAAAGTCAGTTGAGGCCAGGAGTGGTGGCTCACACCTGTAATCCTAGCACTTTGGGAGGCCGAGGTGGGTGGATTGTCTGAGCTCAGGAGTTTGAGACCAGACTGGCCAACATGGCAAAACCCCATCTCCACTAAAAAAATACAAAAAATTATCTGGGCCTGGTGGTGTGCGCCTGTAGTCCCAGCTACTCAGGAGGCTGAGGCAGGAGGCTGAGGCTTGAACCCAGGAGGTGGAAGTTGCAGTGAGCAGAGATAGCGCAACTGTACTCCAGCCTGAATGACAGCGAGATTCCATCTCCAAAAAAAAGTCAATTAAGATGTCGGGAAGTAGCATTGTATAGTATATATATGGGTTCTGGAGACTGAGTTCAAACCCATGCTCTATCACTTCACCAGTTATACAGCATTGGCAAGTTTCCTAATATCTGTGTCTTAGTTTTATATTTTAGAGGATGGCAACAGTATTTGACTCAGGGTGGTTATTTTGAAGATTAAATTAGTCAGGGTGTGGGTAAAGCATACGGTAAATGCTCAGTTTGATGTTAACTATTTTGTCATCAGAATCCATGTGTATATTTCTCTTAGATTCTGTACTACCTGGCAATTTTTGACATCTGCATAATAGATTGACGAAAATTCTTTGTTTTGGCCTGATGTGATGGCTCATGCCTGTAAACCCAGCACTTTGGGAGGTGAAGTGGGCAGATCACCTAAGGTCAGAAGTTCAAGACCAGCCTGGCTAATATGGTGAAACCTCGTTTCTACCAAAAATACAAAAATTAGCTGGGTGTGGTGGCATGCACCTGTAATCCCAGCTACTTGGGAGGCTGAGGCAGGAGAATCTCTTGAACTTGGGAAGCAGAGGTTGTGGTGAGCTGAGATCACACCACTGCATTCCAGCTTGGGTGACAGAGCTAGACTTCGTCTCAAAAAAAAAAGAGGAAATTCTTTTTATTGCTTATATATCTTTCTGTTAATTAGACTACCCCTCATTACCTTCACCCCGCCCCTCAAAACTTAATTTCTAGAATTAGTCATAGGCACTGTAATGTCTATCTTTATATAATTGTTGGAATAACATTTTCTTTAGTTGATTAATCTTGATTTTGGTACTAACTTGTTATCTAGTTCCTCATTTTCCCTTGCTGGATCAGTTGATCCTTAATGATCTCTTCTAGTTCTTACTTTTTTTTTTTGGGACGGAGTCTCGCTCTGTCGCCCAGGCTGGAGTGCAGTCTCGGCTCACTGCAAGCTCCGCCTCCTGGGTTCACGCCATTCTCCTGCCTCAGCCTCCTGAGTAGCTGGGAATACAGGCGCCCGCCACCGCACCCGGCTAATTTTTTTTTGTATTTTTAGTAGAGACGGGGTTTCACCGTGGTCTCGATCTTCTGACCTCATGATCTACCTGCCTCGGCCTCCCAAAGTGCTGTGATTACAGGCGTGAGCCACCGTGCCCAGCCTCTAGTTCTTATTTAGATGTAATGATTCCTATCTTATAAGAGTCTCTTGGTGTCTTCATTTTTTTTTTTTTGAGACAGGGACTCACTCCATTGCCCAGGCTGGAGTGCAGTGGCATAATCAGGGCTCACTGCAGCCCTGGCTTCCCAACCTCAGGTGATTCTCTCACCTCAGGCTCCCAAGTAGCTGGGCCCACAGGCCACCATGCCTGGCTAATTTTTTGTATTTTTTGTAGAGATGGGGTTTTGCCATGTTGCCCAGGTTGGGATGTCTTTATTTTTTATAAACGTTTCTTACATTAATGTGGTTGGAGTTAAACTTTGATGGCTGTTCCTCTCACTGCTTGAAGCCTTAGGCAGTGGGATTTTGATCCATCATATATCAAAAATGGCTTATCTTCACTCAGGGCACCATGAGGATGGGCTGGCTGTCCGTTAGTGCCTTCTGATTTTTGCGGAGTCAAACAATTACTAAACAGGTCGTGATTCCAGATTAAGAAAATGTACCTGTGATTAAAAAAATAAAAGAAGCAGCCTAGTTTCAAAACACGAGCATATAGTAATTAGATAGCTGTCATCTGGCACTATGAAATAAAACCAGTTGATTCTGGGAGTTACTGAAACATACTCTAAAGTCATTCATGTTCAAATTTTAAATGGTTTACTCAGTTTTTTAGAGTGGTTGCTCACACACATGTCAGGGCAGTTTTAAAAATACACTTTTTGGCTGGGTGCGGTGGCTCACATCTATAATCCCAGCACTTTAGGAGGCTGAGGTGGGTGGATCACCTGAGGTCAGGAGTTCGAGACCAGCCTGGCCAACATGGTGAAACCCTGTCTCTACTAAAAATATAAAAATTAGTTGGGCATGGTGGTGCACACCTGTAGTCCCAGCTACTTGGGAAGCTGAGGCAAGAGAATCGCTTGAATCTGGGAGGTGGAGATTGCAGTAAGCCGAGATTGTGCCACTGCACTCCAGCCTGGGTGACAGAGTGAGATACTCTGTCTCAAAAAAAAAAAAAAAATTTATATATCTAAAACTTTTCTTTGCAGTATGAAGGCAGATAATTCTTGAAGTTAAAGATGGACTTTTTTCACCAGAAATGGCTTTATGGAATCAATTTGCAAAAATGTAAGAGGTGGCAAAGGAAAGAATAAAATAATATTTTCATTTTCTTATGTTATTCTTAGATCCTTTGGTAGATTGTAAACTCCATGAAAGCAAGATACCTTCTTTTTCCCTAAGGCCTGGCCCAAAAGAGATACCAAAAAAATACTTGCTTATATATTAACTTAGTCTCTGGGTATAGGAGCCATAGAGGGTTCATGGTGGGGTGGTGGGGAAGGTGGGGGAAGCCCTGATTGACAAACCAGGGCAGTTTCCAAAAGGAATTCTTGGCATGTGTACTCAAGGAGACATGTATAGAACATTCACTGTGGTATTGTTTTTAATTGTAAAACCTGGAATCAGTGCCTATTATAAGAATGACTGCCAAAACCAATCTATTTATGTGAGGAATAGATACATAAAACCTTACTGGTACTTAGTAGGAAATCTTTTATTGTTAATATTTTATTTACAATCTTACTTGATATTTATCATTGAGTTAAATTGCACATACCATTCAGGTATGGTTAAAAACTCATTTCTGCTTCATGTTGAAATATTCTCAATTGTTTTGGCTAAAGCATACTGTCCTGTATGCTGTGTTTACATCCATGATGGTATATTTAACATGCAAGGGGTACAAAATAAAAATCCAAATATTGAAAGTCTGGTATACTTTACTGTTTTTGTAATGAGATTTAATACTCATGCTTATACCAGAATCTCACAAATGGTATGCAACTGTACTAACTTGTGTTTGCCAGAATATGAAACCCATTCTTTAAATTAAGATTCTTGATCACGCCTGTAATCCCAGCACTTCAGGAGGCCGAGGAGGGTAGATCAGGAGGTCTAGGAGTTCAAGACCAGCCTGGCCAAGATGGTGAAACCCCATCTCTACTAAAAATACAAAAAAAAATTAGCTGGGTGCGGCAGCGTGCCTGTAGTCCCAGCTATGCAGGAGGCTGAGGCAAGGAATTGCTTGAACCCAGGAGGCGGAGGTTGCTGTGAGCTGAGATCGTGCCACTGCACTCCAGCGTGGGTGACAGAGCGAGACTCCGTCTCAAAAAAAAAAAAGATTCTCGAAATTGCTTCATCAATAATATACATTTCATGAATATTCAGTAGTTTGTCTAAAAACAGTAAACAACTGAGTTAAACGATTTTACAAATTACAAGAAATATGTTAGGTCTTCAGGCAGTCAGACTTTTCTGTTGCAAATCTCAACTTTTGGCTATAAAAACAAGGTATCAAAATAAACAGGAAGTTACTTCTATGTGTTCAAATATAGCAAACTAGTACTTGAAACTCAAAGCCTTTTCTCCTTCATTATAATATCTTCAGACTGCTTTTCTCTATATAGATTCTCATGGAAAGTATTTCTTTTCTTTTTTTTTTTTGAGACGGAGTTTTGCTCTTGTTGCCCAGGCTGGAGTGCAATGGCGTGATCTCGGCTCAGCGCAAATCCACCTTCTAGGTTCAAGCTATTCTCCTGCCTCAGCCTCCTGAGTAGCTGAGATTACAGGCATGCACCACCATATCCATCTAATTTTTGTATTTTCTTGTAGAGATGGGGTTTGATCATGTTGGCCAGGCTGGACTCAAACTCCTGACCTCAGGTGATCCACCTGCCTTGGCCTTCCAAAGAGCTGGAATATAATTTTGTTCTTCTGAGTAGTTTTGCCTTTGTGGTTGGTTGCCTTGTTTTGTATAGTCAATAAATATGATGAAATATCGTTCTAAAAGCAAATGAAATATAACATTTCTAATATTTTGATGCATATTGTATCCCTTGCATGGTAAATATAACCTAGAAATGTTATAGACTAGACTACCACTCCATCAAATAGTGAAGTTGTTGGAATGTTTGCTTTCTTGAATGTTGTGGTCACTCTGGCCTTCACAACTCTTATTGTAAGTTATTCAGACTCTTTATGTTGGGAAGAATGAATTAAAGTTGTATATATGAAAAGCAAAACTTTAGAATTATTGAAAAGCAAGAGTATGATATCGGAGTAGACATAAGTACAAAAACAAAAAGTTGATAAATTTGTGTACACTAAAATTCAAACTTATGTTTGCATGTCATATTACTGTTAAATGACTCCATATAAATCAAGAAAATCATCAAAGGACATGAACAGGCAAATCACAGATGAGGATCCCTGAGTAGTCATTCAGATGAAAAAATGCTCACTCTTACGAGTAATGAAAGAGTTGTACATTAAAACAACGCTGAGATACCATTTCACTGTCATCAGATAGACAACAATGAAATAAAGTAAAACAACCTGACATGTCTGCATGTTGCTGAATTTATAGCATTGGGCTCTTCTATACTTTGTTGGTGGCAGTGAAATTTATGCTTTTACATTGGAGAGTGGTTTGGCAACATTTAGTTGATTTGAAGTTGCTTATATACTAACCCAGGCTCTGGGTGTGTTATATTCTAGAGGAATTTTTGGCATGTGTACTCAAGGAGACACCTACAGAATGTTCATTGCAGTATTGTTTTTAATTGTAAAAACCCACAATCAATGTCTATTAGAAGAATGGATAAATTGTAGCATATTTGCAGTACATGGTGTTAAAATGAATTAATGTTAAGTATTTATTAACTTAGATACATCTCCAGGAAGTGATCATATTGCAGTACAAAGGGAATTGGCTAGGATCACAAAGTTAGGTACTAGTCAAATTAGAATATTTTGCATTTTTCAACTTTAAATGAGTTGTACTTTTTTTTTGTATTAATATTTCTACATTTGGCATAGTTAAAACCAGAATTCACACAGAAGGCTCGAACAGCCAAAAACAGATGTTAGGGAGTATATGGTTCACACATGAAGATCTCATTTTTTTGAAACTGGTTTATACCAGAATTAAGTTACCACTTTAAAGTTATCAGAAGATATTTTAGGAAATGTACAAAGGCCTAATTACTCTGAAACAGTTGACAAACCTTGTAGGAAGTTGCATAGTTTTTGACAGTTTTTTGTTTGAAGGAAAAAGATTTGAGATTGTGGTTTGGCACTACTCAGGGGTTTGCAGGGTTTGATGTCCATTGCGTGGCTAATTGCATCTGTTACTAATTCATAATAGGTTCACAACATCTGGAAAGATGGCTACAAAAGACGGTATAAGGCTGGGCATGGTGGCGCACGCCTGTAATCCCGGCACGTTGGGAGGCCGAGGTGGGTGGATCACTGGAGGTCAAGAGTTTGAAACCAGCTTGGCCAACATGGCGAGACCCTGTGTCTACTAAAAATACAAAAATTAGCGGGGTGTGGTGGCATGTGCCTGTAATCCCAGCTACTCCAGAGGCTGAGGCAAGAGAATTGCTTGAACCCGGAAGGCGGAGGTTGCAGTGAGCCAAGATCTCGTCACAGCACTCCAGCCTGGGCGACAGAGTGAGACCCTATCTGGAAAAGAAAAAAAAGCTTCATTAAGGTTTATATCCTGAGGACCTGTCTAGCTTTCCTCTTCAGGTTAATTTTTAATCTGAATTCCAACAGATCTATATAGATTAAGCAGAAAATAATTACCTAAAGCAGCTGCTGTGGGTAAGCACAGAAGAGCAAAGAAAATGACAGGCAACAGCATTAGAGTAAAACTGGCACAGTGCAATCATTTAAACACTGCCAGCAGTTCCAGGCGAGCACGCAGGTAGGTCACCTCAAAGTTCTGACCCTCAATACTATCGCTTAATTAATTATTATTATTATTATTTTTTAAGACGGAGTGTCGCTCTTGTTGCCCTGGCTGGAGTGCAATGGTGCGATCTCGGCTCACTGCAACCTTTGCCTCCTGGGTTCAAGTGATTCTCCTGCCTCAGCCTCCCGAGTAGCTGGGATTACAGGCGTCCACCACCACGCCCAGCTGATTTTTGTATTTTAGTAGAGACGGGGTTTCACCGTGTTGGCCACGCTGGTCTGGAACTCCTGACCTCAGATGATTTGCCCGCCTCAGCCTCCCAAAGTGTTGGGATTACAGACGTGAGCCACCGCGCCCGGCCCACTATCGCTTAATTTAAAGAGCTGTAATGCATGTTTGTAATGCAGACTCAAGGAAAATTATAATTTCCTTAAATGTGTATAGACGATGTGTGAGAGTGGAAAGATGTCTATTCCAAGGTGGATAAAAAATAAAATGGTGGACTACCTCAACATGGAGGTGCTAGCTGTCCAATTACAGCTGTCACAGTGTTTCTGGGAATTTCTCCTGATTCTTAGCCGGAGCTGTTGGCCGCAACTCCCTCAGCCTGGCAGGTCCCAGGATGCTTCGGGGCAACCCCACGCATGCGCGCTCTGGCGTAGTTTCCTGAAGTACTCGCGCACAGAGAATCCTGGAATCTTCACTTGGGGAGTTGTGGAGGCGACGGAGTTTTTCCGCGCTTTTTCTTTCAGCCTCAGATTAAGTATCGTTTGTTATTATTATTGTTACTATTATTTTCTCTACTGAGCGCGGAAAGCTGGCTGAAAATTCCAGAGTGTAATTTCTGTGGGTCTGTTTCTCTAAAACTTGCCCCTCACGCAGCTTGTACAGACATTAGATTGGCGCTTACTCCCAGCTGGTGGAAGATTCGGAATTAGCTGCGCCTCTCCTGCGTGAGAGAGGACTCAGCTTTAAAGCTTCCCAGCTCTTCTGCTTTCCCGCTGTCCCCTACTCTGCCAGATGTAAAATAGGCCTCTTAATCTTAACTGTGGCTGCCAGGTGACATACCTGAGGAAACTTACTCAGCAGGGCTATTGGGATAAAGGTGTGCGAGTGTTCCTTTCTGTCGACCCGGAGGGCCAAGGCAACTTTTTTTTTTTTTTTCCGCCCCCGGGACGGAGTCTCTGTCGCCGGCTGGAGTGCAATGGCGCGATCTTGGCTCACTGCAAGCTCCGCCTCCGGAGTTCGAACGATTCTCCTGCCTCAGCCTCCCGAGTAGCTGGGACTACAGGCACCTGCCACCACACCCGGCTAATCTTTTGTATTTTTAGTAGAAACGGGGTTTCACCATGTTAGGCTGGTCTCGAACTCCTGACCTCGTGATCTGCTCGCGTCGGCCTCCTAAAGTGCTGAGATTATACAGGGGTGAGCCACCGCGCCCGGCCTATATATATATATATGTTTTGAGAGAGATTCTTGCTCTGTCGCCCAGGCTGGAGTGCAGTGGTGTGATCTCGCTTCACTGCAACCTCTGCCTCCCGGATTCAGGTGATTCTCCTGCCTCAGCCTCCCGAGTAGCTGGGATTAGAGGCTTGAATCACCACGCCTGGCTAATTTTTGTATTTTTAATAGAGACTGGGTTTCACCATGTTGGCCTGGCTGGTCTCGAACTCCTGACCTGAAGGGACCCGCCTGCCTTGGCTTCCCAAAGTGCTGGGATTGTAAGCTTGAGCCACTGAGCCTGGCCCACGTATATATTATTTTTGACTTTAGCAAGCTCGTAACCACCTTTGTCTTTACCTTTTATCCTTAAAGTGTTTTTAGAAAACCGGACAAACAAGAAGCACAATTAATATTATTGAGTAACTGAAATCAATATATCAATTATAATAAATACAAGGAATATAATGTGCAGTATTTTATGATAAAACCGTGCATGTTATATTTATTTTTTACTTATTATTTATTTTATTTTCATTGCAATTTAACTTACTTGGCCTTTTTATTTACCCCTTCTTAGGACTCTCTTCAGCTTCTGGAGACCTCACTATCCTCTTATGTCTTTGTGTGAAGACATGCTGCTTTGTAATTATCGAAAGTGTCGCATCAAACTCTCTGGCTATGCATGGGTCACTGCCTGCTCTCACATCTTCTGTGATCAGCATGGCAGTGGTGAGTTTAGTCGCTCACCAGCTATCTGTCCTGCCTGCAACAGTACCCTTTCTGGAAAGCTAGATATTGTCCGCACAGAACTCAGTCCATCAGAGGAATATAAAGCTATGGTATTGGCAGGACTGCGACCAGAGATCGTGTTGGACATTAGCTCCCGAGCACTGGCCTTCTGGACATATCAGGTTAGTGCTTAGTCTAGTTTCTCTTGAGCATATGATTTATGGCATTTGTGGGAACTTCTAGTGTCTTTCCTTTGTTATATTATTATTAATTTTTTATGAGTATATGAAAAACTCTTTTTTTAAAATTATTTTCAAAAGCAATAATGTTTATTGTTGAAAATCAAAAGGAAGAAAATTAAAGCACTCATAATTCCATCACTCAGAGATAACCATTGTTGATATTTTGGGTATACACACACTCTCTCTCTCTCTCTCTCTCTCTTCTGTATAAAAGTAAGATAATAACACACACACTGTTTCATTGTTAGAGTTGACAATATATTATATCTGGTATGAATTTTTCTTCCTTTTGAGACGGGGTTTTCTTGTGTTGCCCAGGCTAGTCTCTAACTCCTGGGTTCAAGCCATTCTCCCGCCTCAGCCTCCTGAGTAACCTATGCTTCACTTGGTATGAATATCTTGTTAAATATTTTTTAGTTAACTATTCTATAATCATATTTTAATGGTTATATTGTATCATAATTTATTTCCAAGTTATTAAAATGCTGTGATAAGCATTCTTATCAAATACACATCCTTAACTTTTTCCCTTATGATTTCTACTTTTAATATTTCCTTTGAAAGACCTCCCTGTGGATGACTTTAATTAAGCATGTCCTTGAATGTATTGTTACATCTTACATATACACTTATACTTAAGGATGTTTGTCATCTGTCAAGTAACTTTTTATTATATTTTTCTGGGTAAGTTGTTTCTCTTACATGCTCCTCTATTTTTCAGCTCCTTTGGTTAAATACCAAATAGTGTTTTTGCTGGCTTATGTGGTGAGAGTATGTTTATTTTTGTAAGCAACTGCCAAATTGTCTTCGAAAGTGGCTGTACCATTTTATATTGCCAGCAGCAATGAGTGAGAATTCCTGTTGCTCCACATCTTTGCCAGAAGTTGGTATTGTCCATGTTCTGGGTCTTGGCCATTTTAATATGTGTATAGTGGTATCTCATTTTGCATGTCTCTGATGACATATGATGTGGAGCATCTTTTCATATGCTTTTTTGCCTTTTTTTTTTTTGGTGAGGTGTATATGAAGTTCTTGGTCTATTTTTAGATTGTTTTCTTATTGTTGAGTTTTAAGTGTTCTTTTTATCCTTACTGTTGAGTTTGAAGTATTCTTTGATCCTTTATCAGAGCTATCTTTTGCAAATATACTCTCCTGATCTGTGGCTTGTCTTTTCATTCTCTTACAGGGTCTTTCACAGAGCAGAGATTTTTAAGTTTAATGAAGTCCTGCTTATCAATTTTCTCTTTCATGGATTATACCTTTGGTGTATTTTAAAAGTCACTGCCAAATCCAAGATCACCTAGATTTTACCCTATGTTATCTTCTGGGAGTTTCATAGTTTTGCATTTTATGTTTAAGTCTGTGAACCATCTTGAGTTTATTTTTGTGAAAAGTGTAAGATCTGTCTAGATTCATTGGGTCCTCAATTTTTTGCTGGCTATTGGCCAGAGGCTGTTCTTAGTTACTTGCCTCTTGGGCCTTCCTAACATGGCTGCTTGCTTCCTCAAAGCCAGCAAGGGAGTGTGTCTCCTAGTAAGACAGACCTTATAGTCTTAGGTAATATACTTATGAAGTGACAACCTGTCACATTTTCTGTAGTATTCTAGTCACAGGTCCTGCCCACGTGCAAGGGGATAGGGAGTTACACAAGGGTGTATGTACCAGGAGACAATGATAATTTGGGGTTGTCTCAGAGTCTGTTCTTCATGCTCTGGATTACTTGAAAAATGGGATTATATTTCTTAAAAACCTTTGGAAAACATGTCACTTGTTAAAGTAAGACAAATACTCAGTTCTATTGGTGGTATAAAGTTAGTGGTTAGAGAGTATTCTTCCAGAATTTTTTTCTATGCATTTAGTAACACACTGTTTTCTGTGCCTCATTGTGTATCCTGATTGCTTCTTTTTTTTTTTTTTTTTGAGACAGAGTCTCGCTCTGTCACCCAGGCTGGAGTGCAGTGGCGCAATCTCGGCTCACTGCAAGCTCTGCCTCCCGGGTTCACGCCATTCTCCTGCCTCAGCCTCTCCGAGTAGCTGGGACTACAGGCGCCCGCCACCACGCCCGGCTAATTTTTTGTATTTTTAGTAGAGACGGGGTTTCACCGTGGTCTCGATCTCCTGACCTCGTGATCCGCCCGCCTTGGCCTCCCAAAGTGCTGGGATTACAAGCGTGAGCCACCGCGCCCGGCCTCCTGATTGCTTCTTAAACTGGGTTCTAAATGTTAAAATAACCTCCCTGTATAAGCATCTTTCTTTTCCTTTTGTGTTTGTATAACATTTTACAATATATAACTTTGTACCCAATACCTTAAAAATCTTTTTTCTTTTGGAACCAGGTACATCAGGAACGTCTCTATCAAGAATACAATTTCAGCAAGGCTGAGGGCCATCTGAAACAGATGGAGAAGATATATACTCAGCAAATACAAAGCAAGGATGTAGAATTGACCTCTATGAAAGGAGAGATCACCTCCATGAAGAAAGTACTAGAAGAATACAAGAAAAAGTTCAGTGACATCTCTGAGAAACTTATGGAGCGCAATCGTCAGTATCAAAAGCTCCAAGGCCTCTATGATAGCCTAAGGCTACGAAACATCACTATTGCTAACCATGAAGGCACCCTTGAACCGTCCATGATTGCACAGTCTGGTGTTCTTGGCTTCCCATTAGGTAAGAAAGGACGTGTATCAAGTGTCTGTGCTTTAAATCAATGATTTTTTATACTGCTCTGCCCACTTCCAAGCATTCAGTGGAGACGATAAGACAAGCATCGAGTTGTGGTAGGCTATGAATTCTTCACCCATGTTTCAACCTGTACATCATTGCTTTTATCTATTGTATTTGCTTACATTTAAATTAAAGCTTTAATTTGAGCAGAGTTAATGTCTGCAAAATGAAAGTTTGCAAATTGCTACATTAAGTTAAAAGCTACATAGTTGTAGTAATAATAATATTAGCTGTCATTTATTGATTCCTAAGTGCTAGGCACTGTTGTGTTTTACATAAATTCATATAATTTACAAAACTTTATGAAGTAAGTATTATTGTCCTTCTTTTATACAGATGAGAAAGCTGAGGCACAGAAAGTTAAGTAATTTGGTCAATATCACTAAACTGTTTTCAGAGCCTATACTCTTAACCATTTGCTATCCTCCAAGAAGGCTATGTTTCAATTTTTTTCACCTGCCAATACTGATTGTACAATTCTTAAGTTGTCAGTTTGGTTGTTTTGTTCTTTTGTCTAATCATTTTTCCATTTATCAAATATTTAGCAAATATGTTTTATGTACCAGGTTGTTAGGTATGATCCTAACTAATGAGGATATAAAGATTATCTAAATAGGATTCTTTCTTTAAATCACAATCTAGTATGATGCCATCTCTTTTCTGCTTGTTAGGTGCCTTGCAGATGGAATGAATTTCCTATCTTCCTGAGCTCTCTCCTTTATACTACTTTTTATGTAACAAAATCCAATAGATTTTTGCTATGCTATTAATGGAAATTGTTTTTGGCATACAAAAAAGTGAAGCCTCTTGTGCTGGACTTTCCTAATACTCATTTTTGGATATTTACTATAGGCTGAGGAAAAAGATTTAATGGGGGAGGAGCTGATGTCTTAGAAATGGTATGAGGTGGTCAGGTGCGGCCCAGCACTTTGGGAGATTGAGGTGGGAGAATCACTTGAGCCCAGGAGTTTGAGACCAGCCTGGGCAATATAGTGAGACCCTGTCTCTACAAAAAAAGGGGGGGTCAGGTATGAGATGATGAGATGAGGAATATCAGATATAAGAATAAAAACCTAAATTTCTGCTTAACTTTCAGTTTTACTTATATAATGTAATTTAGTCAGTCAGTTACTGTAAATGGGCATTATAGATATACTTATTTTTTTGTCACTGTCCACATTTGTCTTATTTTTTTCATATTCACCAGTTCTTTCCCATTCCTTTTTTTGTACACAGTTAACCTTTTTATGTCCTGCTGCCACTGTTAGCTTGAAGGATATATAGTCAGCATTTTCCTGTAGTTATTTGGTCCTTTAAAACCTGTAATAGCCATGGAAGGGTTCAGTGGAAGTAGTTAAATGTTCATTTAATCAGATCTATTATCTGCTTTGTCTTAAGCCTATGCTAATTGATATTGGGTCATGGTATATGCCAATATTTCATAGCTATATTTTTTCTAGAATGTTTATTACAATGTTTTTTAAAAAAATTATTCTTAACCTGGGGCAAAAGATTTTATATGTCTGTTTTTTTCTAAGACAAATATTGGAGAAAAAATATATATTCATATATATATATTTGATGATTCCTCTGAAGTAGATTATATAGATAACAAAAGAATAAAATTATGTTTTTCCCTTTTTTCTGCCCTAGGTAACAACTCCAAGTTTCCTTTGGATAATACACCTGTTCGAAATCGGGGCGATGGAGATGGAGATTTTCAGTTCAGACCATTTTTTGCGGGTTCTCCCACAGCACCTGAGCCCAGCAACAGCTTTTTTAGTTTTGTCTCTCCAAGTGGTGAACTAGAGCAGCAGCAAGTTTCTAGCAGGGCCTTCAAAGTAAAAAGAATTTGAGCCATGCATGGTGTCACACACCTGTGATCCCAGCTACTTAGGAGGTTGAGGCTGGGAGGATCACTTGAGCCCAGGAGTCTGAGGCTATAGTGATCTAAGATCATGCCACTGCACTCCAGCCTGGGCAACAGAGTGAGACCCTGTTTCTACAAAAAAAATAAAGATAATTTAGCTAACTTTACAGAATGTTTCTATGTTCATCTTTAGTGATTTCATTTGGCAAATCTTTTTTCTAGATAGGACTCCCCAGCTTCCCTATGCTTTTAAGTCTCTGAAGTTGTTTTCACATTATCAACATAACAAACACATTGGCAGTGGAGAGTGGTTTAGAGTCTGGTTTCTTTGTTTCCATTATTTAAAGCATAAGCATTTTATTAATCTCAATTCCATTGTGAACTGCTGAATTTTCATCCCTAGTGTGAGAAGGTCACAATAGTATTTGTTTCAATAGATAACTGTTTCTCCCTGGGCTGTTTCTGACTGAGCTGTGTTGTTTATGCCTTAAGTACCTGTGTTATATGCTACATGTTGCTTTGAATTCTGGTATTTATGCATATCTGTATATGTAAGTATGTTAATGTACACTGATATTTTTGCTGTGTTTGCCAGTATGTTTATATGAAAATTTTGGTCTTGGAAAATGGTGGGTGATGTGTGGTTTGTTATTTGGGTATGTGTATTTACTTGTATATATTTATGTATTTACCTTCATATTAACTTGTTTGGAGGTGTGCTTATGTCAGTGAATGAGAGTACAATTTGATGCATGTATGTTCAGTCCCTATTTGTATTTAAAAGTAACTCACGTTGATGAAGTTATTTTTTAAAGTTAATTTTTTTGGCGTTTACAGTTGGCCCTCTGTATCCATAGGTTCTGCTTCCGTAGATTCAGCCAACCATATATCAAAAATATTTGAGAAAAAATAAAAATAATAACAATAAAAAAATACAAATTAAAAACCAGTACTATATAACAACTATTTGGGTAGCATTTACATTGTAGGTATTATAAATAATTTAGAGGTGATTTAAAGTATTTGGGAGAATCTGTAGGTTATATGCAACTACCATGCCATTTTATAAAAGTGACCTGAGCATCCAAGGATTTTGGTATCCGTGAGGGTTCCTGGAACCAATCCCCCAAAGATACCAAAGGAAGACTGTATTTTAAAATAAAGCTACTTCTTTACCTTTTTGTCAACTGTTGCCTTGGGTTTACTTATTTAGGAATGCACTTCTGCAGAAAGTTTACCAATGTGTTACTGATCTCAAGAGACTATATTAAAATAATTTAAAAGATTTATTGTTTTCCTTTATTTAGTATTTCTGACTATTATTATGGAAATTAAATTCTGTTTAATTATGCATCTATTTATTTAAAATGTAGAGCCATGATAGAAATTTGAAGGACATTCTCAGTAACTTTATGTCCTGTTAGAGGAAAGACTTGAAAGCATACTGGCTGGAGGGGCAGAAGATCTGGGTTCTGGTTTCTATTTTGAACTTTCTTGGACTTAGTCTCTGTATCTGTAAAATGAAGGATTGAATTAAATTATCCTTACAGCCTTTTCTAACTCTTAAATTTTAGGATTGATTCTTAATGGTTTAAGATGTGTTAACAATGGAATTACCCTAAATGCCAAATCCCATTGTTTTTTAGGTAATAAAAATTATACTGAAATCATTTGAAGATATTTTATATTTAGTCATTGTAGAAAGGCAATTAAATACCCCTGCTTTACATAATTGAAAAGCAAGTAGTGTTTCCTTCACTGGGAATATAGAGTATAAAATCTCTTAAAAATTATTCTTAGTGTGCACCAAAATTATTTATTACTGTTTTTTTGAGATGGAGTCTTGCTGTGTCTCCCAGGCTGGAGTGCAGTGGCAGCATCTTGGCTCACTGCAACCTCCGCCTCCTGGGTTCAAGTGGTTCTCCTGCCTTGGCCTCCCAAGTAGCTGGGATTACAGGTGCACACCACCACACCTGGCTAATTTTTGTATCTTTAGTAGAGACGGGGTTTCACCACATTGGCCAGACTGGTCTTGAACTCCTGACCTCAAGTGATTATCTGCCTGCCTTGGCCTCCCAAAGTGCTGGGATTACAGGTGTGAGCCACGGTGCCCAGCCTCGTGTGCACCAAAGTTAAAATGTCTGCGAAAGAGGATGAAAAATTTTAAAGTTTTAGGGCCGAGTGTGGTGGCTAACGCCTGTAATCCTAGCACTTTGGGAAGCTGAGGCGGGTGAATCACGAGGTCAGGAGATTGAGACCATCCTGCCTAACACGGTGAAACCCCATCTCTACTAAAAATACAAAAAATAAGCCGGGCGTGGTGGCATGCGCCTGTAGTCCCAGCTACTCGGGAGGCTGAGGCAGGAGAATCGCTTGAACCCGGGAGGCGGAGGTTGCAGTGAGCCAAGATGGCGCCATTGCACTCCAGCCTGGGCTACACAGTGAGACTCCATCTCAAAAAAAAAAAAAAATAGTTTTAAAACATCCCTCCCTATTTTATAGCTAACGACATAGATTTTATAGGTTACAATACAAACTATTTCCTTTACGTTGGAAAATGAGGAAATGATTTTTATGTACGTTCATGATTTCTGCCTTGAACGTTTTGCTTCTTTGTTAGGTCCACAGAATCAGCTTGAAGCTGTAATTAAAACTAAAAAAGTAAAGCAAAACTGCCAGGAATATTACATGACACTTTAAAAGATTTATTCACAAGTTTAATCACAAGGTACAAACCTGAAAGTTACAAAAAGGCATAGAGTGAAAAGTCTACCCCAGTTCCCTAGTCACTCATTTTTGCTCCAGCCACTCACTTCTGCTGTTTGTAAGCAATAGTCTTGCCAGTGTCTTGTGTCTCTTTCCAGAGACTATGTAGAAGCAAATAATTTTTTATTTAAAAATTATGTTTATATTTGAAAAGGTGATACATATAGATGGCAAGAAAATTCAAAAGGGCAGGCAGTGAAAATTTTCTTCGCTCACCCACGGTTCCCCAGTTTCTGTTTCCCTCTGCAGAGACAGTCATCTTTTCTTATATATCCTTCTGGATGTTGTCTATAAATATGGAGGCATTATTAGTGTAGAGCACGGTGGTTTTTATGAGCCATCCCAAGTGTAGTATTTATTAGGATAGTGCATTAAAGTGATAAAATTAATCATACATAGAAAATTATTGCAAAGTTTGGAAAAGATTGAGTAAAGTAGCATTTGTACTACATGGCTTTCGAAATTTCAAACACAGGTGTGCACTTCTTAAACTCTCTTCTTTATGGATATTATAATCTTAGTATAAATAAGTAGGAAGATATGAAACAAGAACATAGAAACTAAGCTGAGGACATTTTGTTTCCAGGATCTGGGAAAGAAAGAAGTTTATGAACTCCCAAGTGATTGTAGAGCATCTCTGTGGAAATGGTTAAGTTGGTCTGAAGCAAAGCCCTTCGGTGGCAGAAAAGCCTCCAGAGCGCCAGATGTCGCTGTGGTTCCGTGGTGAGAGAGGGCGTGCGTCTCTGTGGTTATAAAGTTGGGGGTGGAGTGGCCGGGAGATGATGGCTGATGAAGAGGAAGAAGTCAAGCCGATCTTGCAGAAATTGCAGGTGGGGCCGTAGATTAAATTCTGTATGTGTTTTTGTTTACTCCGAATGAAGCAGGGAGTCCAGTTTATGTACTGCCTGCGAATTCCCCGGCACACACGCGAAGCTGCGTGCGTCTGTGTGGTTACTATAACAACCCTCGAGGGTGCAGCCGCAGCCAGCCAGGGAGCTTCCCAGTGTGTTGGAACCTCCTGCTGCCGACCTGACTGCGGTTAATTTCAGTCCTGTATGGAAGATTTGTTGCTCCTAACTATTCATGTACATTTTTAGAGAGGACATTGTTTTCTCGATTCATCCATAGCGAATAGCATATACATGTGTGTGGCAGATCTGCATGAACTATCACCACATGTTGTTTTGATCCCTACAAAAGCCATTTAACACCTTTCTGCTTTGAATTTGCCAACAATCACGCTAATGACCTGCACTGCAAGTGTCCTGGTTACTCCCCTTAGGATTTCAGTTTTGATTTCTTTCAACCTGCGTAATTCCACTTTGGGGTCTGATGCAGAGGGGTCCAGACTCCACGTAGTCCACAGGTGACTGTGCTTCTGAGTAAGACTAGTCTTTTGGACTTGGTAGGGAGGCGTTAACTAGTTGCTTGGCTGTTTGCCGTTAAGAACTCACGATTTTCCTTAAACTTCAGGAACTCAGTTCTTCGTTCTAAGACGGCCTATAACTTAAATATTAGAACTATGACAGGCTTGTAACTTGCCTAAAGGTGTTTAACGCACAAATTTAAATATTGGTGAAATTTCTTTGTTCTTGAGTACATTAAAATAGTAACACTTTTTAGAGTGTTCCAGCTGATTTGGATTAACTTCATTTTATTCCCTAATTGTGACTGGCTGAAATCAGAGATTCTCAATTCTGGTTCTATATTAGAAACATTATTTGTGTATATATGTTTGTATATGCACAGAAAAAATCTGAAAAGTATACAAATCAGTGGTTATCACTGAGGTTGTTTGGGGGAATTTTTTACTTTCTGTTTTTTACATGTATCTGTTTGAATTTTAACGACTTACATGTATTGATTTTGCCATGAGAAAGTAAGTTTCTAAAAACGTTCAGTCCAGGGGAAAACAAAACCAAACAATAAAACCAACTTCTTGAATGTTTGGTTTAACAACTAAAACCAATCAATAAGCCCCTCTCTAAAACTCTTAATTTGCAGCCATGTTGATTGCAGGACAAAAGGAAATTGGTTGTAATTTTTTATGAGAATTGTCTTTTCCTAGGTTCATTTGCGGTAAATGTCCTAAGCAGCTTGGGAGAGGATACTTCCGTTATCTTGGGATGGGGTCGGTGCAGGAATGGAATAAAGGAGTGAAGTAGAAAAGAGGAAAAGGATTAGATAATGGTGTTGCTGTTCAGGGAGATGGTGGTAAACTTTGATTTCATTGTTAAAGACATTTTAGTGTGAAAGGAATGTATAAAAGGATATTTTTCAAAGTGTGTTTTACAGTTTCATTACAGTCATCTGGGGTGCCTGTTAAAAATGTAGAATTTTGAGTTCTGCTAAACTGTTAAAATCAGAGTCTCTGCAGGCTGGGTCTTGGATATAATACAATAAAATTTGAAAAGCATTACTGCAGAGGGTGCTAGTCTGTTCCCTTCATTCCGGATAGGATTTTAAATTAAGTATAGCACATATGTATTTGTTAGAACAGGGATAGTTAGTTAATTCAATCAAGTGTAGTGAATTAGAGCCTATCATGTCCCAAGGCCCGTTCTGGTGCTCAGGTGTAGCTCGAAACAAAACAGATTAAAGGCCTTTCCATCCTGGAGCTTACATTTCAGTGGTGGAGACAGACAATAGACAATTAATGATAGGCCACATGATTTTAAATAAGTATGAAGAAAAATAAGAGTATGATTTAACAGTAGAGGAGAGAAGGAAGGGATTCATTTGGGTTGAGGATTTAGGGAAAACCTTTCTGGAATTGATATTTGATCTAAGATCTAAATGATGAGGAGGAATAAGTTATGCAGAGATCTCGAGAAAGTGTCCAGGCATAAGGGCTTCCAGGTGGGCTGAGCTTGATGGGTTTGAGAAACTGCATGAAGGCAACTCTGGCTTGAGTATTGTAGGAAAGAGAATGGTGAGAAATGAAGTTTGTGTCAGGATGGGTGGTGGTAGGTCAGCTCATACAGTCTTCTAGGTCATGATAACGACTTGGATTTTATTCTGTCTGCAACGGGAAACTAGTTGAAGGTTTGTGATACGGTGTACGTTTTTTATAAGCTCACTCCCACTACAGTGAGGAGAATGGGAGAGAACAGAAACAAGATGACTGGTTAAGAAGCTCTTGCCGGGCGTGGTGGCTCAAGCCTGTAATCCCAGCACTTTGGGAGGCCGAGGCGGGCGGATCACGAGGTCAGGAGATCGAGACCATCCTGGCTAACACGGTGAAACCCCGTCTCTACTAAAAATACAAAAAATTAGCCGGGCGTGGTGGCGGGCGCCTGTAGTCCCAGCTCCTCGGGAGGCTGAGGCAGGAGAATGGCGTGAACCCAGGAGGCGGAGCTTGCAGTGAGCAGAGATCGCGCCACTGCACTCCAGCCTGGGGGACAGAGCAAGACTCCGTCTCAAAAAAAAAAAAAAAAAAGAAGCTCTTGCAGTCCAGGCAAGTAATGAAGCTGATGTAATCCAGGAATGGTCATAGTGGGACGGAGACAGGTGGATGAATTCAGGATGTGTTGTGAAGATTGTTGATTATACTCGATGGGAAGTGATTATATATTTCTGCTGCTATCTATTCAGTTTCAGGAAAGAATAGGGTATCTCTTATCCGAAATGCTTAGGACTAGAAGTTTTTTGGATTTTGGATTTTTTTGAATTTTGGAATATCTGCATATACATAATGAGATAACTTGGGGATGGGACCCAAATCTAAATATGAAACTTGGTGGCTTATGCCTGTAGTCCCAGCACTTTGGGGGGCTGAGGTGGGAGGATTGCTTGAAATCAGGAGTTTGAGACCAGCCTGGGCAACCTATGAGACTGTTTTTTTTTTTTTTTTTTTTTTTTTTTTTGAGACTGAGCCTCGCTCTGTTGCCAGGCTGGAGTGCAGTGGCGTGATCTTGGCTCACTGCAACCTCTGCCTCCCAGGTTCAAGCGATTCTCCTGCCTCAGCCTCCCGAGTAGGTGGGACTACAGGTGTGTGCCACCATGCCTGGCTAATTTTTGTATTTTTAGTAGAGACCGGGTTTCACCGTGTTGGCCAGGATGGTTTCGATCTCTTTGTGATCTGTCTGCCTTGGACTACCAAAGTTCTGGGATTACAGGCATGAGTCACCGCGCCTGGTGACCCTGTCTTTTAAAAAAGAAAAAAAAATTGTTTCATTTACACTTTATACCCATAGGCTGAAAGTAATTTGATACAACATTTTTAATAATTTTGTGCCTGAAACAACATTTTGACTGCATTTTGACTGTGTGTCAGGTGTGGAATTTTCTACTTGTGGTGTCAGCATTTCAAAAGTTTCGGATTTTGGAGGATTTCAGATTTTTGGATTAGGGATGCTTGACCTGTAGTAGAAAAGCTTTGCCTGGTATGACAGGAAGACTCAGAGGCATTTAAGAGGAAAGAGAATATTTATTTGTAAAAAATCCAAGACAGCAAGAAGATGACTTGACAAAAAAATCAAACTAAACAAAACCACAATAAGCATTTAAAAGAACAAAATGCTGCAAAAATACCAAAGCTACCAAGTTCAGATTGGTATGTTTGTGGTGGAAAACAATGACTCTCTAACACGTTTATTATATTCACAAAGGTTGTATTGTATTTTCAGATCTCAGCGTATGAAAAATCAGGGATAAAATGGTTTTAGTTGAGAAGTCCAACTTTAAGAGTAAAGTTCAAAGTGTTATTCTTTTAAGATCAGGACCATATAGAATGATCTTACTAACTTTTGGTTTATCTTAAGTTGCAGTGTTTCTCTCCTCATGACTGTGGTATGTGAAGTGCTTAGTCATATTAGAAGCCCTGCTGAGGCAGGGAGAGAAAATGGTCATCACAATACAGACACTGGCATGGGACAACATGGGACCATGAGAGCTGGCCTGGGGTACTGGCTGCTTTTCCTCATGATTTGTGGCATTTTAGTAAACCTATCCACCTGCCTATTGTGCCATTCATAGATGAGAAAGAGAATTGGTATTTCTAGACCAAGAGCTGGTATGGCTAGCCAATTTCAAGTTTCCCTGTCCAGTGATCTCTCCACTTAATGGTTCCATTGTCATACTTTTTAGGAACTAGTGGATCAGCTCTATTCATTTCGAGACTGCTATTTCGAGACACATAGTGTTGAGGATGCTGGGAGGAAGCAACAGGATGTGCGGAAGGAGATGGAGAAGACCCTACAGCAGATGGAAGAAGTAGTGGGTATGAGCCCTAGAGATTGTACAACCCCATCCTTCAGTGAAATGTGATTGACCTTTGCTCCCTCCTCATAGATTCTTTGGTATCCTATCTGTTACTGCTATAGGGTAGTACAACGTAATATTACTTCTCAGGGCCCCCGTGCAACCTTTCATTCCCTAAGCCACTTTTCCTAAAATTTGATTATAGCAAATGGCATGAAATTAAAGAGCATACTTACTTGAACTATTGCAGTAATCTGACTTTCTGCCTCTAATTTCTTTTACTTTCAAATCCACTTATCTAATACCATGGCCATGGCTATCTTTCTGAATCATTACTTCATGCATTTAACCTTATCCTCTCATCTGCCTTTTTGCTCAGGTATCTTTAAAGATTCCTGCTATTGACTAGCTGAAGTCTAACCCCCTTAACCTGGTATTTAAGTGTCCATTGTTTTACTCTGTTTTCTAACCTTATCTCTGACTAATTACTTGTAGAGGAACTTTCTGTTTCATCCAGGTTGAACCGTCTGTTCTCCCATGAACATGGCCACATGTACTTCTGATTCTGTGTCTTTGTTTATATCATTTTCTAACCTGGAGGGTCTTTTCTTCTCTCTCTCTCTCCGTTTTGTTTTAATGATAACTATTTGTCCTGACTCCTCTTCTCTTCACTTGTTAAAGCCCATTCATTGGGCTAATGCCATATGTTCTTTTTCATGGTTTTAATTTTCCATGTTTATGCTTTGTCTTCTCCTCCAGATTGTAAACCCCTCTAGGAAAGTTAGCAACCAAGCTGATCCTTGTAGATAGGGGCCCCAGAAACAGATGGCAGAAGCTCTAGAAATAGTGCTTTCTTTGTTGCCTAACTAGCTAACATAGCACTCTGCCTATGGTGAGCTTTCAATAAATGGTTTATTGATAAATATTTTCCTCAACTCTTTTTATTCCTAAAACTGACGTGTAGTTATTTTTTGAGAGAAAGTGCCCTGGTCTTTAACTGTAAGATTGCTTGTTTTTTTCCCACTTTATCTTTTTTTCTTTCTCTTAGGTTCTGTCCAGGGCAAGGCACAAGTTCTAATGCTAACTGGGAAAGCACTAAATGTGACTCCTGACTATAGCCCTAAGGCTGAGGAGCTTCTGTCAAAGGCTGTGAAGCTGGAGCCCGAGCTGGTGGAAGCCTGGAACCAGCTGGGTGAGGTGTACTGGAAAAAAGGGGATGTTGCAGCTGCCCACACCTGCTTCTCAGGAGCCCTTACCCATGTGAGCTGCCCCCTATCCCTTTGGAAAGCACAGATGGGAAGGATGAATTTCTTTGGTTCTATGAGTTTCCCTGGGACATGAATACCAGAGCAGAACTGAAATTGAACTAGGACAGAATCAGGAGGGAGGAAAGGTCAGAGAGCAGACTGGAATGAGGGAAATAGAGGCAGGGGCCTAGGAAAGGAAGATGATGATGGGATCAGGTTCAGGGGGAGAAAGGAAGTGAAGAAAAGCTAGCAGCTAAGCTGATCCTTGTAGATGGTGGTTGAAGATACAGATGGCAGCAAGAATTTAGATGAAAAAATTAGGGCTGGGTGTGGTAGCTTACACCTGTAATCCTAGCACTTTGAGAGGCTGAGGCAGGAGGATCACTTGGATCACTTGAGCTCAGGAGTTTGAGACCAGCCTAGGCAATATGGTGAGACCTTGTCTCTACAAAAAAAAAAAAAAAAAAAAAAAAATATATATATATATATATATATATATTTAAAATATATATTTTATATATATATATTTTACATATATATATATATATAAGCTGGGCATGGTTGTACGTGCCTGTAATCCCAGTTACTCAGGAGGCCAAGGCACAAGAATCACTTGAACCCAGGAGGTGGAGGTTGCTGTGAGCCGAGATTGTGCCACTGCACTCCATCCTGGGCGACAGAGTGAGACCCTGTCACAAAAAGAAAAATACGGCCAGGTGCGGTGGCTCACACCTGTAATCCCGCGCTTTGGGAGGCTGAGGCAGGCAGATCACTTGAGGTCAGGAGTTCAAGACCAGCCTGGCCAACGTGGTGAAACTCAGTCTCTACTAAAAATACAAAAATTAGCCGGGCATGGTGGTGCATACCTGTAGTCCCAGCTACTTGGGAAGCTGAGGCAGGAGAATGACTTAACTTGGGAGGCAAAGGTTGCACTGAGCCGAGATCGCGCCATTGCACTTCAGCCTGGGTGACAGAGTAAGACTCCACCTCAAACAAAACAAAACAAAAAAATTAAAAAGGTGAAAAATTAGATTTAGAAGATTGAGTTCAGAATAGATCTGGAAAGGGGAGGTAGAATCAGGAAGATTGAGTATGTGCCTTTTCTATTTGCAGTGCAGGAACAAAGTCTCCTTGCAAAACCTGTCAATGGTGCTTCGTCAGCTGCGGACTGACACTGAAGATGAACATTCTCACCATGTCATGGACAGTGTCCGACAGGCTAAGTTGGCTGTTCAGATGGATGTCCATGATGGCCGCTCCTGGTGTGAGTGCTCTCAAAAGATCTCCAACAGGTTTCTAGAGCAGATGTTTTCAATCACAGCAACATTTGCAGTCCATCTTTTGAGTCTGATTCTGAGGTTTAAGCCAGAGAGGGCATCTTTGTTTTGAAGACACACGAAAGACATTTTGGGGAACTACTTTTCTAGGAACTCTTCGATCTTTTGATCCTAGTTTTCACGTAAGCAAGGCAGGGCTTTTGTACAGTCTGTTCAAATTTCAGTTTGGTGTCCTTGGTGCTCTATCCTAGTGGAATTTTGGGTATACTAAGTATCGTGTCATTCCTGGTTTGGGTTTCTTGTGGGACCTTTCAAATATACTTTTAAGAATGATCAAAATAAGTCATATCTTGAACTTGGACTCTGAGATGATTTGTCACTGTGTTTCACTTTCAGATATTCTTGGGAATTCATATCTTTCCCTTTACTTCTCTACTGGCCAGAACCCTAAGATCTCCCAGCAAGCCCTCAGTGCCTATGCCCAAGCAGTAAGTACTTATGGTCACCAGGCCAGATGAATAGGCAACAACAGAAGCAAAAGCATTGTTCAGTCTTCTTTGTGGCCCTTTAGCAAGCATCATGGGCAGTGGCAGTGTTTGCTGGCATCTCATTTTTGTGATTTTGCAAAGATGTGTCTGCAGAGATGATTGACTTCTTATAACTTGAGTGTTAGGAACCACTTGCATTGTGTTGCATTGGTGCTGGATAGCTCCTTGACCTGTCTAGGTTTCTTACGCACATATATAACCAAATCACAGAGCTGCCTCAACGTGTTCATCTTTTTTAATGGGAAAAAAGTCTATTAAAATAATGCTTATTAATATTTTTGTACATTCATTTTAAAGAACAGTGAAAACTTATACTTCAGTGTAAATTAAGTGCTATCCCCAAATTAACTGTTAGATAATATTATGGCTCTGGATTTCCCGTGGGCGAAAAGAGAAAACAATGTGTAGCTTGTTCTGTGTCATTTCCTAGGAATTAAGTGAATTAGGTTATTTAGGTTTTCAAGAAATTTATTTAGGTTTTCAAGCATTTTTATGTTGATAGGCATTTGCATAGGACTTTCCCTCAGACTTTGAGTGCCTTTTTTCTCATTATTAGAATTGGCTTCTGACTTCACATTGGTCCTCTGAGCAGCACTTTTTATTTAGCTCTCATATTTACCTTTCTTCTTTTTTGAGACGATCCCTGTCACCCCAGCTGGATCAGGTAGTCGTACTCGATCATGAAGTCCTTTGGTTCAGTCCTCTCCTGCCCTCAGCCGTGGTCTCGATCTCCTGACCTCGTGATCCACCCGCCTCGGCCTCCCAAAGTGCTGGGATTACAAGCGTGAGCCACCGCGCCCGGCCACAAAGAACTCTTAAAACCAACAATATAAAGACAAATAATCCAATTTAAAAATTGGCAAAACTGGCCCCTGAATTAAAAAGAAAATTGGCAAAGGACCTGAATAGACATTTCTCCCAAGTAGATATACAAATGGCAAATAAGCATATGAAAAATGGTCAGTGCGATTATTCATCAGAGAAATGCAAATCAAAACCATAACGAGAAAGAATACTCGGCTCACTGCAACCTATGCCTCCTGGGTTCAAGTTATTCTCACGCCTCAGCCTCCTGAGTACTGGGACTACAGGTGTGCACCATCTGGCCCAGCTAACTTTTTCTTTCTTTCTTTCTTTCTTTTTTTGAGATGGAGTCTCGCTCTCGCCCAGGCTTGAGTGCAGTGGTGCAATCTTGGCTCACTGCAACCTCCGTCTCCCGGGTTCACGCCATTCTCCTTCCTCAGCCTCTCCGAGTAGCTGGGACTACAGGCGCCCGCCACCAGGCCCGGCTAATTTTTTTTTTGTATTTTTTTTTTTTTTTTTTTTTAGTAGAGACGGGGTTTCACCGTGGTCTCGATCTGCTGACCTCGTGATCCGCCCACCTCGGCCTCCCAAAGTGCTGGGATTACAAGCGTGAGCCACCGCGCCTGGCCTTACCTTTCTTCTTTTGCTTCCCTTGATATAGAGAATTGCTTTTTAACTTATCATTACTTATTCTGCTCCATGTGGTAGAATAAAGAACACAGTTACTGTATGTTCATATTTGCAATTCAGAGACTGCCCTTTTAAATTTGTTTTTCTCCCCCTCCTGCCACTCTCCCCACAACTCTACCTTTGATTTTAAACTACCCTTTTTCAATCACGGAACTTTTGGAGCAATTATATTTTACTCTAATTTCTTAATTTGGTGAATGTTTACATTTTAAAGAATAGTGTGGTATATTCCTTCAACATTTTATATTTGGCTTCTGCTAAATAGTCACTTTTTAATCTTTTTTTTTTTTTTTTTGAGATGGAGTCTCACTCTGCCACCCAGGCTGGAGTGCAGTGGCATGATCTCGGCTTGCTGCAACCTCTGTCTCCCAGGTTCAAGTGATTCTCCTGCTTTAGCCTCTCGAGTAGCTGGTATTACAGGCACGCGCCACCATGCCCGCCTAATTTTTGTATTTTTAGTAGAGACGGGGTTTCACCATATTGGCCAGGCTGGTCTTGAACTCTTGACCTTAGGTGATCCATCTGCCTCGGTCTCCCAAAGTGTTGGGATTACAAGTGTGAGCCACCATGCCTGGTCATCTCTTTTTAATCTGAAGTTTTTCGCCCAGACCTGCATTTGTAAACATATCTGAACCAACCATTTAAACAATTTTAATTCATGTTGTTTGTGCTTTTACAATGCGTCAGGTAATGAAGAGAATTAAAAAAATATAATAAGCATAGTCATGAACATAGCCAGCAGTTGCTTCACAGCACATGGTCTGCACTGTCTTGTGGTGTCTGGCCATCTATTTTATCTGTTTAAAAAAAATTCTTTTTCTGGCCATCTATTTTAGTTAGAGTCTGAATTTGGCTTTCTATGTGTGTTTTAAGGGAACTTGGATGTAGAAACATGATTCCACATGTGTCTGGAGCTAGGTCTATGGGCAGAGGAAATGCATTAAATGAACACCATTTCTATCCTAGCCTTTCTTCATTTATTGCCAGCACTTCAATATTTAAATTTTTAAAAATCAAAATGATTTCACCTATATCATTCATTTATTTATTTTTTTTGAGATGAAGTCTCACTCTGTCACCCAGGCTTGAGTGCAGTGGTGTGATCTCGGCTCACTGCAACCTCCACCTCCCGTGTTAAAGCAATTCTGCCTCAGCCTCCTGAGTAGCTGGAATTACAGGTGCATGCCACCATGCCTGGCTAATTTTTGTATTTTTAGTAGAGACAGTGTTTTACCAGGTTGGCCAGTCTGGTCTTGAGCTCCTGACCTCAGGTGATCCGCCAGCCTCGGCTTTCCAAAGTGCTGGGATTACAGCTGTGAGCCACTGTGCCCGGCCCACATATTTCATTTATATAAATATTTATTCTATCTTGATAATACTACATGGATAAATTATAATAATATTTTAAAGTCTCACACATACAAAAACACTTATACCCTAAGGTTTTAGGGACTAAGATACCCACACTGTTATACGGTAACTGCTTCTGTGGTATAGATAACATTTTGACTAGGAAGAAACTTCCATTTCCCTAGGAAGAGGAGGTGTAGGACATGCTGGGCATGTCAGTCCTTAACATTGAGACAGGATCCACTGATAATCTTTTCATCCCATTACAGGAGAAGGTTGACAGAAAAGCTTCTAGCAATCCTGACCTTCATCTGAACAGGGCGACGGTAAGACCTTTGGGGTGTAGTCATCTGAGGGTCAAATAAATAAGACATCTAGGTCTTAGCTTGTGAGGATAACTGAGTTTGCATAGGGACAAGATTGGGTACAGACTGCGAGAGGAAAGCCATGCTATTTCTATAAATAGCTAGCTCAGTTTGGCTTCAGTATCTGGTGTAGTCACTGGAGGGAAAGGAGAAGGGGCTGAGGAGGTGGAAGAATATGTAGAGAATGGGGGGATCTTTTAGAAGACTTCTGAAATGTTAAGTAAATATTAAGGTCAAGTGACCCAAAATATACAACTTAACTATTTTAGAGTTTGGAAATTAGCTTCTTTGCAATGATTCCATCTTTGCGGTTGTGATCATCTTGGTTAGGAAGAAAGATGTAAGGTGTTACCAGCTCTTCAGGCTATTTGTGGTAGCACAGGAAAATAACCAGGAAGGAAAACAGTTTATTTCTCTAGATTCCTAGCCCATGGTGCCATTATTCCTTCGGGATAGTTTGTTTGGATATACTTATAATTGGGATATACTTCTTGTACAGTTGCATAAATATGAAGAGAATTATGGGGAGGCCCTGGAGGGCTTCTCTCGGGCTGCAGCCCTGGACCCTGCCTGGCCAGAGCCCTGGCAACGAGAGCAACAACTTCTGGAATTCCTGGATAGATTAACCAGCCTCCTTGAGAGTAAGGTAAAAATGTCTGAAGGGCTGAATTCTACTTTTTAAAAAAAATTTTGCCATGGGTCAATAAAATAAGAATAAATAGGTTTAGGAGGTAGTGATCCTGTAGAAGTGGGTGGGAGGGAAGGATTAGAATCTCAAGGAAGGCGACTAGTTTCCAGATTCTTACCTATTTCCCCTTCTTTGCAGGGAAAGGTGAAGACCAAAAAGCTGCAGAGCATGCTGGGAAGCTTGCGCCCGGCCCATCTAGGCCCTTGCGGTGATGGGCACTATCAGTCAGCCTCTGGGCAGAAAGTGACCCTGGAGCTCAAGCCACTGAGTACGCTTCAGCCTGGGGTGAACAGCGGTGCCGTCATCCTGGGAAAGGTGGTATTTAGCCTCACCACAGAGGAGAAAGTCCCCTTGTGAGTTTCTCTTGGATTTCCCCCGTTTTACCCTTTTGAACTAATTGCTCTCACTTCCTGTTCTTTCCCTGGCAGTTGAGAAGATTGTCAGTGGTCACAGATTTGTGACTTCTGGTTTCCTTCTGTGACTGTCCCATGGGCAGATATTGCCTGGGTGATGTTTAACAATCTTTTGATCAAAGGCTTTTGTAGATTCTGTCACTGCCCATTTTTATCCCTGAGTTTGGTGCTATGTGGATTCCTATATCCATAGTTGAAACTTGGCAGGACATATTTTTTTATAAGACAGAAACCTCAAAATTCTTCTGTCCCTTTGCATTTTCATGATCATAGAAGTTGAAGGAGGACAAATTCTTAGTCTTGTTTGTACTTAGGTATACTTAGGCAGTTCTGAAATGTGAGCTTTGAGTCATAATTTAAAGTCTGGTTGAGAGATTGTCTTAGATGTCATTTAACAAATATTTATTGAGTGTTTAGTATATGTGTCATAGGGAGTGAGAAAAAAGAAATGTAAAGGACCCAGGTGCAGGTGCGTCTAGCAGCAGAGGAAATGAATTAAGAATATTTATTTAGAAAATTTTTGGATCTTGAAAAGTTAGGGCTTAGTGAATGCCACCATTCCTTGGTCCTTCACTCACTTCCTAATCCCTGGTTGACTGATTTCCCCTTTCTCTTTTCTACTGAAATTGTTATTTTCCTAGGATCACCGTTGTCTTTCTAGGCACTGGATCCAGCAACTTCTATTGCGTGGTTCCAAAACATTCTGACTTCTCTCTCACTATTGCCTTTCACATCCCTTCTGTTCCATCTAAACAGAAATATTCACAATTCCCATTACATGCCCAAGCTTTCTCCATGGCATTTTCTAGGGGTTTGTGTGTTTGATGAGTTGAAAGGCGAAAAGATAGTTGAGAACAGTTTAGTTAACTAGAGCAAATCCTAGAGCTGAGAAGAATTAGAAAGGGATATAGACAAAGGTAGGTTTTGGAGGACCTTGAGAACAAATAGATATTTTGCCACTCCTTGGTTTCTCTTTTTCTGCCCAACTTTTAAATCTTAGGTTCCGAGGACTCTACTTTTTTTTTTTTTCCTGTTTTCTCTTTATACCAGGATGGCCTATAGTTGCTAACTTTGATCACTTATCAGTGGTTGCTTGACATATTGTGTAGAAGGATTCCGAGGCTTTGACTGGATTCATCAGGAGAGTGCTTTGCTTGATTGCAATGTTTCCTGGGAATTCAGGTGTGTCAAGTGATGGCATGAGTGTGATTCTTCTCCATCCTGTCTATAGATCATCTTGCCTTGTGATGTCATATAAACCCAAGGCTTTGGCAGCCTCCTCTATGCTCACATATGTATCTCCAGCCCAAGCTTCATTACCAAGTGTTGGATTCCTATAACCAACTGCATCTGGGTTCCAATAAGAAATCTCTAACTCAGTATTTCAGTATTACTCACCTAAATCTTTCTCTGTAAACCTGCTTCTCCTCTCTGGATTCCTTGTGAATGAATGGTATCACCTCTCAGTTACTTGATGAAGACTTTTGGAAGAATAGGCTTCTCCATTCTCCAAAAAGATTTGCCTTTTTTGTCCTGTAGACTTGACTTCTCTGTGTTTACCACCTTAGTTCACCCCCTTATCACTTCTCCAAATAGGTCTCCCTGATTCTCTGGTTTCCTCCAGTGTTCCACAGTGCTGCCAGAGAAATGTTTCTTAGATGTAAATCTGACCATTGCTACTTCTTATTTAAGATCCCTTACTGGTACTATATGTAGCTTTTGGGATAAAGTGTGAACTACTTAGCTTAGCATACAAAGTCCTTCATGATTTGCTCCCTGCTTCTCTTTCCATTATCTTCTGTCTCTTTCCCACCTGTGCCTTTTGTTTCAACCGTGGAACAATTTTGTTGGTTTTAGAGCAGCTGTTTTCCTGCCTCTGTGTCTTACATGCAGTTACTCTGCCTGGATAATCTCTAGCTTCTTCTTGGCATAGCTAACATCCTCTTCTGCCCCCAACATTTTGTTATAAAAATTTTCAAACATACAGCTAAGTTGAAAGAATTTTACATTGAACATTTGTGTTCTCAACCACTTATATTCTACCATTAACATTTTATTTTACTTAGCTTATTACATTTCGGTCTGTTTATCCTGCTGTCAGAGTAAATTGCAGAGATCAATATACTTTACATACTTTAGCATGCAGTCATTAACTGAGTTCAGTATTTGTTTCAATTTTTTCTTTTTATGTAAAATTTACATACAATGAAATGTACAATTTTAAGCTTACATTTCATAGCTTTCAACAAATGGAAAATATCTGTATAAGCCAAATAGAGATCATTACCACCATTCCGGGAAGTTCCCTCATATTCCCTCCAAGTCAATCTCTGTTCCTATTCCCTCAGAGGTTTTTAAAATTTTTACCGAGGATTAATTTTTCTCTTTTAACCCAGCTGGTTTTTTACCCTTTAAGATTCACTTTGAGCGTCACCTCTTCCAGGAAATCTTCCCTGCTTTCCAATTTTGATTTAGATATTTCTCCTCTGGGCTCCCACAGTCCAATCTGTGGCTTTGTTGAATTCAGCACAAGGGAAAAGTTATTCTAGCACCCATCACACTGTGCTGTAAGTGATGACTTCATTGTCTGACTCCTGCTAGACTATAGGACATTCATAGCTGGATTGGTATCTTACTGCTAAACACAATGCTTGGCACATATGTAGTATTCGGTGAAAGTCTGTGGAATTAAACTACACAGACAGTGATGGTCAGAGGCTTTGGTTAAGAGTATGATAGTTAAATTGATAGATCGGGAATAATGTTACAACTGTAACATGTTGGTCTAGTTCATCATTAATATTTGTTGAATGGCTTCAGTGTGCTTTGTCCTAAGTTCTTAGCAAAGTGACTGATGAGTTTCAGAAAAATGAAGACTCAGATGTACAAAGTGGAGGATGGTACCTCTCATAGGTTTTCTGAGTAACTGAGAAAAAGCATTTGTTTATTTTGTTAGTATTTTATTTTTAAAATTTAATTAACTAAGTTAAATTTTATATTTTATTTTAATTACCTATCACTGACTTTAAGTCCAGTATTTTGCTAGTATTTTTAAGCCACTGTTTCTGCTCTTCTTTCCTACCCACATACCTTTTTGTTTTCCTCTCTCCTAATCTATCTTTACCTGGCAGTACATTTGGCTTGGTAGATTCAGATGGACCTTGCTATGCAGTGATGGTGTACAATATAGTGCAGAGCTGGGGAGTGCTCATTGGAGACTCTGTAGCCATCCCTGAGCCCAACCTGCGGCTTCACCGAATTGAGCACAAAGGAAAGGTGAGCAATGGCTAGGATTCTCTTCCAACTCGTAGGCTCTAAAAGTAGAACCAAGCTTATCTTTTTATAAAAGATATAGAAATAATTATATGTGAGTATGTGTGTAGGCTATGTGTATATATATTTGTGTGTATTTTTTTATATATTTATTTTTACTAAGAAGGTAAACTGGTAAGCAAAAAAATAAAAAAATGGAGTGAAATATTATCACTCAGGTGTTATATTATCACTCAGATATTACTGCCTTTTAACTGTTACTGTTAACAGTTTGGTGTATATACCTAAAGTCTTTTCTTTTCACAAATAATACACATATATTTATATCTATATTTTAAATCATGAGTGGGATATTATATGCAAATGTTTGTGAATGTTTCCTATGTTTTTACATATTTCACCACATTGAGTAGACATGGGGTGATGAAGATGGTAATGATAGTTAACATTTATTTAACACTTAATTGAGTGCTAGACACTGTGCTGAGTTTTTATTACCTGCCTTGCCCCATTCAATTCTTACAAAAACCTTATGAATGTAGATATTTAACTACTGTTTAACTATTTAGATTGGGGTTGGCAAAGCCCATTGACCAAATCTGGCTCACTGCTTGTTTTTATTAATAATCGTTTCTAGGCTGGGCATGGTGGCTCATGTGTAAAATCCCAGCACTTTGGAAGGCCAAGGTGGGAGGATCACTTGAGCCCAGGAGTTTAAGACCAGCCTGGGCAACATAGTGAGACCCTGTCTCTACAAAAAAATGTTAAAAAGCTTAGCCAGGTATGGTAGCACATGCCTGTAGTCCCAGCTACTAAGGAGGTTGAAGTGAGAGAACCACTTTATCTCAGGAGTTTGAGGCTGCAGTAAGCCATTATTGTCCCATTGCATGCCAGCCTGGGTGATAGAGAAAGTCTGCCTCAAAAAAAAAAAAAAAAAAAAAAAAAAAAAAGGACAAAAAAGAGAATGGTTTCTATGTTCTTAAATGAAAAAACTGACAGAAGCATAATATTTTGTGATATGTGAAAATTACAGGAAATTCAGATTTCAGTGTCCACAAATAAAGTTTTATTGGAACACAGCCTCACTCATTTGCTTACTATTGTCTGTGGCTATTTTTGCACTATAGTGTCAGAGGTGACTTGTTCTGTAACAGAGACCATATGACCTACAAAGCCTAAAATATTTACTATCTGGCCGTTTACAGAAAGACTGTGATGACCTCAGATCTAGATTAGTACTTTTATAATAGAAAAAAAAAATTAGAAATACAGTGAGGATTTTTATATCGTTGCTTGTATCTATGATTAGTTCCTTAAATGAATTTCTAATGTAGACTCCTGGGTCCAAAGGGTATGCAGAATTCTGAGGCTTTTGATATATATTGCCAAATAATTCTTTGGAAAATGATACTAGTTAGTTGTCACTACCAACAGTGGATGTAAATAAGTGTTTCTCGGTAGTTTTTTTCTCAACTCTGGTTGGAAACCTTTGAAAAGTTATTTTCTAATTTTACATGGAAAATATAGCATGAATATTATTTTAATTTATATTTCTTTTTTTTTTTTTTTTTTTTGAGACGGAGTCTCGCTCTGTCGCCCAGGCTGGAGTGCAGTGGCGCAATCTTGGGCTCACTGCAAGCTCCACCTCCCGGGTTCACACCATTCTCCTGCCTCAGCCTCTCCAAGTAGCTGGGACTACAGGCGCCCGCCACCACACCCGGCTAATTTTTTTGTATTTTTAGTAGAGACGGGGTTTCACCATGGTCTCGATCTCCTGACCTCGTGATCCGCCCGCCTCGGCCTCCCAAAGTGCTGGGATTACAAGCGTGAGCCACCGTGCCCGGCTTTAATTTATATTTCTTGTATAAATTGCCATTTTTTTGGTCACTTCTCGATATTTCTGTGAAGACTTAAAAAAAATTGGTTTATGAGAACTTTTAAATTTACTTTACTTGGACTTAAAAGAGCCTGCCTCTCATTGCCATATTTTTTGGATTAAGATTATTTAACATGTTTTACAACTTAAAATACACTTGAACTGATAAAGTGAGCTGATACCCTTTTTGTTATTAGGAAAACGGCTACATTCTGTTTCATATTCTGTTTCCTCCTCTTGATATAAAAAAGAGAAGTAACTTTAATTTGTATTTGGTGGATTAAATTAGGACCTTATAAACATTTGGACTGAGATTTTCTCAGGATTCCCACTAACTCTGGTCAGCTGCTATGTGTATCTAGTTAATTATCAGGAAATACCGTGGGAAAAGGCAGCTTCTGTGAGAGTTGGTTGTATTCTTTTGTTAGGCAATGCCAGGAACCCGCCTTTTTTGGATCAAAGAGCTGTCTCATTCTTGTAGTGGCACTACATGACCTTACATGCTCCATGTTTTCCTTCTGAAGATTGAAAACTTTGGGAAAATTTCGTCCCCTTTGTTAGCTCAGTTTTGTCTGATGTGAGATGGAAGCAGAGGGGGTATACAACGGGGGAGGTGGTGCCGAAAGTTGCAAGTGGTGTATCCCCATGCTGGAGCTTTTTCCATCTTGGAATCTGTAGTGAACCTTTGTCTGTCTTTTCTAGGACTATTCCTTTTCCAGTGTTCGAGTGGAGACGCCCCTCCTGCTAGTGGTGAATGGGAAGCCTCAGGGATCCAGCAGCCAGGCTGTTGCCACAGTGGCATCACGACCACAGTGTGAATGACCTTCTTTGACTTGCACGCTCAACAGGGAGTGGAGGAGAGGAGACAAGGCCCTGGACAGCCAGTCCAGCCACATCCAGTGATTCAGCAGGGATGGGAGGAATGTTTTAAATGAAGACTTTCTCTTTCCCTGCCTGTTTTACACTTCGTATCTCTTCTCTCTCCTCTGTCCTCATCATGTTCCAGCTCTCTACAGGGCCACATACTCTTCTGGCATATCTCTCCTGTCTCTTCCACTGCTCTCTATGTTTTAAGCAAAGAGCATGGAATTGGTAGAAGTCTTGGGATCTTGCCATGGGACAGAGTCCCCAAGGTTCCTGTTGTTGCCTCCTTCCTAAGCCTCATATGTATATATCAGTTCAGTATTTATTGCTAAAGGAGGGGGCTTAATTTTGTAATGGCTTTTATTTTTAGCAATTTTTATTTTTATTTTTGAAATTTAGGTCCTTCCTCTTCTTTGGGGCTGGAACAGAATTAAATTTGTTTGAAAAAAAAAATACCACGTAGTTTGGCCTGCTTTATTCTCCCTAGGCTTGTATTCTTGGCTTTAGGATCACTTCAATTTATTGGAGTAATACCCCCGTTTTTTTCTTTATACAAAGTAGTTTATTTCTCTCCCAGTTAAAAGAATTCCGACAATAGACAGCCCAAGGCAGGAATGGCAACTCCACAAAGTTGCTAGAGACCAGCTTTCTTCCATTTTCCCATTCTGTCATTCCCTTGGGGTGGTCTTCACTATGGTCCAAGATGACAGAGCAATACTGTTCTAATAGTGTTACTAGGCTGAAGGACCAGAGAGAGTTAGATAACTCAGTTTCTTTAGAGTCTAATGACATGTTTTATAACAGTTTATCTTAATATCCTTGTGGTAAAATTGAGAAATATGAGTGAGGATTAATAACCAATTGAATTGGCTGGGCACGGTGGCTCATGCCTGTAATCCCACCACTTTGGGAGTCCAAGGCGGGTGGATCATGAAGTCAGGAGCAAGACCAGCCTGGCCAAGATGGTGAAACTCCATGTCTACTAAAAATACAAAAATTAGCTGGGCGTGATGGCAGGCACCTGTAATCACAGCTACTGGGGAGGCTGAGGCAGAGAATTGCTTGAATCTGGGAGGTGGAGGTTGCAGTGAGCCGAGATCGCACCACTGCACTCCAGCTTGGGCGACAGAGCGAGACTCTGTCTCAGACAACAACAACTGAATGCCTATAATATATTAATGTATACAGATGAATTGAGAAGTCTTCTAGTGAAATGGCTCAGATCTTTGTTCTTGGTCCAGTCCTGTTCAGTTCTTGGTCAGTGCCTTGAATATCATTGATGACTCATTAAATTTATAAAGAATGCAGAGGCCTCCTCAGAGAATAGATGATAGAAATGCATTGATGAGAGAAGTTTATCTATCTATCAATCTATCTAAGAAGTCATAAAGCTGAGTCTAATAAGATAAAATTTTCAGTCCATTCTTTTGGTCCAAAAAGGCTAACGTTCTCAGGTATAGCTTCAATATCATATATGAAAATTACTAAGAATCTTAGTAGATAAGCTAAAGTCAGTATGAGTAACCAGTCTGATATAGTTTGCAAAAACACTCTTCGTGGACTGCAGCAAAAAAACCTGTGGTATCAAGAGACAGTTTTTATTACAAGTACTGTCTGTTATACCACATATGGAGTCTTAAATTAGTTTTGGGTGTCATTTTGAGGCCTAGAGTCATAGAAGAGTGATAAGGAGCTTGTGGGGTATAAAAATAACTTGAGAAATGGCTGAAAGCAACTAGGGAAGATGGGGGTAGTAGTATGTGTAAGCATTTGAGGCAGTAGAGATGTGGGACCCAAATACTGTTCCCCTTTTATTCAAGTTCTGAGATGAGTTGACATGTTCTGTGTAGGGCTAGAGAGTAGAAAAATGGCCAGTAGGTGGTAGCCAGAGAGAAGCAGTGCGTACAAACAAGTAAGTATGCAAAATTTGTACATACAGCTTCAGGAATAACTAGAATACCCATAAAATATCCACCTGCCTTAAAAACTAGAACATCATTGATAACTTGGAAGCCCTTGTGTACCTCTCCATGATCTCATTTGTTTTCACAGCTATATAATATCTCATTGTATGATTATACCATAATTTATTCATCCTATTGTTAAAGGATATTTGAGTTTCCGGTTTTTCTTTTTTTACTATCAAAGCACTACACTATTAATATTCTTGTATATGTCCTGATAGGTAAGTGTAAAAGTTTCTTTTACAGCAATGGCTCTTGAAGAGTGGTTCCCAGACCTGCAGCATCAGCATCCCTTGGAACTTCTTTGAAATGCAAATTCTCAAGCCCCCTACCCAGACTTACTGAATTCAAAACTCTGTGGGAAGAGCCCAGCAATCTGTGTTTAGCAAACCCTCCAGGTGATTCTGATGCACAGTAAAATTTGAGAACCACTGTTTAAGAGTATTGACATAGAATGGAATTGCTGGATCATAGAGTATATACATGTTCAACTTTTTTGAGAAGCACTAAACATTTCCAAAGTGTTTATATTAGTTTATGTCTGTACTATCAATAGATGAGTCACCCCAATGCTCCCCATCCTCTTCTGTGCTTGGTATTTTAGGTATTGCACATACAGGAGATTTGAGTATTATTTCTTTGTGGCCTTAATTTGCATTTCTCTGATTATTAATGAGCTTGAGCATCTTTTCGTATATTTAGAAGCCACTAATATTTTCTCTCGGTAAAATGCCTATTCATGTCTTTGCACACTTCTGTATTGGATGTCAAATTGATTTATATATTCTCTGTACTAATCGTTTGTCTGCATACAGTTTTATCTTGTTTTTTTTATTCCATTGGGTCTTTTGCTGAACAGAAGTTCTTAATTTCAATGTCAGTGAATTTATCTATCTTTTATGATAATGCTTTTTGTGTTTTAAGAGGTTCTTAGCTCTCCTAAAGTCATAAGGACATTTTCCCTCTATTTTATGAAGTTATATCATTTTGTCCTTTTCTTGCAGTATGACTTTATTTTATGTTATGTATGGATACAATTTTTTTATAATGAGTAAATAGCCCAGCACCTTTTATTAAAGAATCAATCCTTTCCCTACTGATCTTTAAAGCCCAGTCTGTCTTTTTTTTTTTGAAGTTGTCTAGCTTTTTAATTTTTATCAACCAGATGATTATAAAATATCACATAGTAGGCATAAATTACATTTCTCTGTCCATTCCTGTTTCTTCTTCTATGAAATGTCTGTTTTCTTTTGTCCAGTTTTTATTGAGTTGTCTTCTTATTGATTCCTTACATGTTCTGGATACTAATGCATTATAAATTATGTTTTCCAAATATATTTATCCAAATTTATACAGCTTGCTTTTTCATTTTCTTAATGATCTCTTTTATTATTATTATTATTATTATTATTATTATTATTATACTTTAAGTTTTAGGGTACATGTGCACAACATGCAGGTTTGTTACATATGTATACATGTGCCATGTTGGTGTGCTGCACCCATTAACTCATCATTTAGCATTAGATATATCTCCTAATGCTATCCCTCCCCCCTCCCCCCACCCCACAACAGGCCCCGGTGTGTGATGTTCCCCTTCCTGTGTCCATGTGTTCTCATTGTTCAATTCCCACCTATGAGTGAGAACATGCGGTGTTTGGTTTTTTGTCCTTGCGATAGTTTGCTGAGAATGATGGTTTCCAGCTTCATCCATGTCCCTACAAAGGACATGAACTCATCATTTTTTATGGCTGCATAGTATTCCATGGTGTATATGTGCCACATTTTCTTAATCCAGTCTATCATTGTTGGACATTTGGGTTGGTTCCAAGTCTTTGCTATTGTGAATAGTGCCACAATAAAATACATGTGCATGTGTCTTTATAGCAGCATTATTTATAATCCTTTGGGTATATACCCAGTAATGGGATGGCTGGGTCAAATGGTATTTCTAGTTCTAGATCCCTGAGGAATTGCCACACCGACTTCCACAATGGTTGAACTAGTTTACAGTCCCACCAACAGTGTAAAAGTGTTCCTATTTCTCCACATCCTCTCCAGCACCTGTTGTTTCCTGACTTTTTAATGACGGCCATTCTAACTGGTGTGAGATGGTATCTCATTGTGGTTTTGATTTGCATTTCTCTGATGGCCAGTGATGATGAGCATTTTTTCATGTGTTTTTTGGCTGCATAAATGTCTTCTTTTGAGAAGCATCTGTTCATATCCTTTGCCCACTTTTTGATGGAGTTGTTTTTTTCTTGTAAATTTATTTGAGTTCATTGTAGATTCTGGATATTAGCCCTTTGTCAGATGAGTAGGTTGCAAAAATTTTCTCCCATTCTGTAGGTTGCCTGTTCACTCTGATGGTGGTTTCTTTTGCTGTGCAGAAGCTCTTTAGTTTAATTAGATCCCATTTGGCAAATTTTGGCTTTTGTTGCCATTGCTTTTGGTGTTTCAGACATGAAGTCCTTGCCCATGCCTGTGTCCTGAATGGTATTGCCTAGGTTTTCTTGTAGGGTTTTAATGGTTTTAGTTCTAACATGTAAGTCTTTAATCCATCTTGAATTAATTTTTGTATAAGGTGTAAGGAAGGGATCCAGTTGCAGCTTTCTACATATGGCTAGCCAGTTTTCCCAGCACCATTTATTAAATAGGGAATCCTTTCCCCATTGCTTGTTTTTGTCAGGTTTGTCAAAGATCAGATAGTTGTAGATATGCAGCATTATTTCTGAGGGCTCTGTTCTGTTCCATTGGTCTATATCTCTGTTTTGGTACCAGTACCATGCTGTTTTGGTTACTGTAGCCTTGTAGTATAGTTTGAAGTCAGGTAGCGTGATGCCTCCAGCTTTGTTCTTTTGGCTTAGGATTGACTTGGCGATGCAGGCTCTTTTTTGGTTCCATATCAACTTTAAAGTAGTTTTTTCCAATTCTGTGAAGAAAGTCATTGGTAGCTTGATGGGGATGGCATTGAATCTATAAATCACCTTGGGCAGTATGGCCATTTTCACGATATTAATTCTTCCTACCCATGAGCATGAAATGTTCTTCCATTTGTTTGTATCCTCTTTTATTTCATTGAACAGTGGTTTGTAGTTCTCCTTGAAGAGGTCCTTCACATCCCTTGTAAGTTGTATTCCTAGGTATTTTATTCTCTTTGAAGCAATTGTGAATGGGAGTTCACTCATGATTTGGCTCTGTTTGTCTGTTATTGGTATATAAGAATGCTTGTGATTTTTGCACATTGATTTTGTATCCTGAGACTTTGCTGAAGTTGCTTATCAGCTTAAGGAGACTTTGAGCTGAGATGATGGGGTTTTCTAGATATACAATCATGTCATCTGCAAACAGGGACAATTTGACTTCCTCTTTTCCTAATTGAATGCCCTTTATTTTCTTCTCCTGCCTAATTGCCCCGGCCAGAACTTCCAACACTATGTTGAATAGGAGTGGTGAGAGAGGGCGGCATCTTGTCTTGTGCCATTTTCAAAGGGAATGCTTCCAGTTTTTGTCCATTCAGTATGATATTGGCTGTGGGTTTGTCATAGGTAGCTCTTATTATTTTGAGATACGTCCCATCAATACCTAACTTATTGACAGTTTTTAGCATGAAGGGTTGTTGAATTTTGTCAAAGGCCTTTTCTGCATCTATTGAGATAATCATGTGGTTTTTGTCTTTGGTTCTGTTTATATGCTGGATTACATTTATTGATTTTCGTATGTTGAACCAGCCTTGCATCCCAGGGATGAAGCCCACTTGATCATGGTGGATAAGCTTTTTGATGTGTTGCTGGATTCGGTTTGCTAGTATTTTATTGAGGATTTTTGCATCAATGTTCATCAAGGGTATTGGTCTAAAATTCTCTTTTTTTGGTTGTGTCTCTGCCAGGCTTTGGTATCAGGATGATGCTGGCCTCATAAAATGAGTTAGGGAGGATTCCCTCTTTTTCTATTGTTTGGAATAGTTTCAGAAGGAATGGTACCAGCTCCTCCTTGTACCTCTGGTAGAATTCGGCTGTGAATCCATCTGGTCCTGGACTTTTTTTGGTTGGTAAGCTATTAATTATTGCCTCAGTTTCAGAGCCTGTTATTGGTCTATTCAGAGATTCAACTTCTTCCTGGTTTAGTCTTGGGAGACTGTATGTGTTGAGGAATTTATCCATTTCTTCTAGATTTTCTAGTTTATTTGCATAGAGGTGTTTATAGTATTCTCTGATAGTAGATTGTATTTCTGTGGGATCGGTGGTGATATCCCCTTTGTCATTTTTTATTGCGTCTATTTGATTCTTCTCTCTTTTCTTCTTTATTAGTCTTGCTAGCAGTCTATCAATTTTGTTGATCTTTTCAAAAAAACCAGCTCCTGGATTCATTGATTTTTTGAAGGGTTTTTTGTGTCTCTATTTCCTTCAGTTCTGCTCTGATCTTAGTTATTTGTTGCCTTCTGCTAGCTTTTGAATGTGTTTGCTCTTGCTTCTCTAGTTCTTTTAATTGTGATATTAGGGTGTCAATTTTAGATCTTTCCTGCTTTCTCTTGTGGGCATTTAGTGCTATAAATTTCCCTCTACACACTGCTTTGAATGTGTCCCAGAGATTCTGGTATGTTGTGTCTTTGTTCTCGTTGGTTTCAAAGAGCATCTTTATTTCCTTCTTCATTTCGTTATGTACCCAGTAGTCATTCAGGAGCAGGTTGTTCAGTTTCCATGTAGCTGAGCGGTTTTGAGTGAGTTTCTTAATCTTGAGTTCTAGTTTGATTGCACTATGGTCTGAGAGACTGTTATAATTTCTGTTCTTTTACATTTGCTGAGGAGAGCTTTACTTCCAAGTATGTGGTCAATTTTGGAATAGGTGTGGTGTGGTGCTGAAAAGAATGTATATTCTGTTGATTTGGGGTGGAGAGTTCTCAGGTCCACTTGGTGTGGAGCTGAGTTCAATTCCTGGGTATCCTTGTTAACTTTCTGTCTCGTTGATCTGTCTAATGTTGACAGTGGGGTGTTAAAGTCTGCCATTATTATTGTGTGGGAGTCTAAGTCTCTTTGTAGGTCACTAAGGACTTGCTTTATGAATCTGGGTGCTCCTGTATTGGGTGCATATATATTTAGGATAGTTAGCTCTTCTTGGTGAATTGATCCCTTTACCATTATGTAATGGCCTTCTTTGTCTCTTTTGATCTTTGCTGGTTTAAAGTCTGTTTTATCAGAGACTAGGATTGCAACCCCTGCTTTTTTTTATTTTCCATTTTCTTGGTAGATCTTCCTCCATCCCTTTATTTTGAGCCTATGTGTGTCTCTGCACGTGAGATGGGTTTCCTGAATACAGCACACTGATGGGTCTTGACTCTTTATCCAATTTGCCAGTCTGTGCCTTTTAATTGGAGCATTTAGCCCATTTACATTTAAGGTTAGTATTGTTATGTGTGAATTTGATCCTGCCATTATGATGTTAGCTGGTTATTTTGCTCGTTAGTTGATGCAGTTTCTTCCTAGCCTTGATGGTCTTTACAATTTGGCATGTTTTTGCAGTGGCTGGTACTAGTTGTTCCTTTCCATGTTAGTGCTTCCTTCAGGAGCTCTTTTAGGGCAGGCCTGGTGGTGACAGAATCTCTCAGCATTTGCTTGTCTGTAAAGTATTTTATATCTCCTTCACTTATGAAGCTTAGTTTGGCTGGATATGAAATTCTGGGTTGAAAATTCTTTTCTTTAAGAATGTTGAATAGTGTCCCCCACTCTCTTCTGGCTTGTGGAGTTTCTGCCGAGAGATCCACTGTTAGTCTGATGGGCTTCCCTTTGTGGGTAACCCGGCCTTTCTCTCTGGCTGCCCTTAATATTTTTTCCTTCATTTCAACTTTGGTGAATCTGACAATTACGTGTCTTGGAGTTGCTCTTCTCGAGGAGTATCTTTGTGGTGTTCTCTGTATTTTCTGAATCTGAATGTTGGCCTGTCTTGCTAGATTGGGGAAGTTCTCCTGGATAATATCCTGCAGAGTGTTTTCCAACTTGGCTCCATTCTCCCCATCACTTTCAGGTACACCAATCAGATGCAGATTTGTTCTTTTCACATAGTCGCATATTTCTTGGAAGCTTTGTTCATTTCTTTTTATTCTTTTTTCTCTAAACTTCTCTGCATGCTTCATTTCATTCATTTCGTCTTCCATTGCTGATACCCTTTCTTCTAGTTGATCGCATCGGTTACTGACGCTTGTGCATTCGTCACATAGTTCTTGTGCCGTGGTTTTCAGCTCCATCTGGTCCTTTAAAGACTTCTCTGCATTGGTTATTCTAGTTATCCATTCATCTAATTTTTTTTCCAAGTTTTTAACTTCTTTGCCATTGGTTCGAACTTCCTCCTGTAGCTCGGAGTAGTTTGATCTTCTGAAGCCTTCCTCTCTCAACTCGTCAAAGTCATTCTCCATCCAGCTTTGTTCCATTGCTGGTGAGGAGCTGCATTCCTTTGGAGGAGGAGAGGCACTCTGATTTTTGGAGTTTCTGGTTTTTCTGCTCTGTTTTTTCCCCATCTTTGTGGTTTTATCTACCTTTGGTCTTTGATGATGGTGATGTACAGATGGGTTTTTGGTGTGGATGTCCTTTCTGTTTGTTAGTTTTCCTTCTAACAGTCAGGACCCTCAGCTGCAGGTCTGTTGGAGTTTACTGGAGGTCCACTCCAGACCCTGTTTGCCTGGGTATCAGCAGTGGTGGCTGCAGAACAGCGGATATTGGTAAACCGCAAATGCTGCTGCCTGATCATTCCTCTGGAAGTTTTGTCTCAGAGGAGTACCTGGCCATGTGAGGTGTCAGTCCGCTCCTACTGGGGGGTGCCTCTTAGTTAGGCTACTCGGGGGTCAGGGACCCACTTGACGAGGCAGTCTGCCCGTTCTCAGATCTCAAGCTGCATGCTGGGAGAACCACTACTCTCTTCAAAGCTGTCAGACAGGGACATTTAAGTCTGCAGAGGTTATTGCTGTCTTTTGTTTGTCTCTGCCCTGTCCCCAGAGGTGGAGCCTACAGAGGCAGGCAGACCTCCCTGAGCTGTTGTGGGCTCCACCCAGTTCGAGCTTCCTGTCCGCTTTGTTTACCTACTCAAGCCTGAGCAATGGCAGGCGCCCCTCCACCAGCCTCGCTGCTGCCTTGCAGTTTGATCTCAGAGTGCTGTGCAAGCAATGAGCGAGACTCCGTGGGTGTAGGACCCTCTGAGCCAGGTGCGGGATATAATCTCCTGGTGTGCCGTTTGATAAGCCCATTGGAAAAGCGCAGTATTAGGGTGGGAGTGACCCGATTTTCCAGGTGCCGTCTGCCACCCCTTTCTTTGACTAGGAAAGGGAATTCCCTGACCCCTTGTGCTTCCCGGGTGAGGTGATGCCTCGCCCTGCTTCGGCTCACGGACGATGTGCTGCACCCACTGTCCTGCACCCACTGTCCGGCACTCCCCAATGAGATGAACCCGGTACCTCAATTGGAAATGCAGAAATCACTGGTCTTCTGCGTCACTCACGCTGGGAGCTGTAGACTGGAGCTGTTCCTATTCGGCCATCTTGGCTCCACCCTGCCCAGTCTGTCTTACACTGACTTTCCATCTCTCTCTCCCTATCTTTCTGTCCATCCATCCATCCATCCATCCATCCATCCATCCACCCACCCACCCACACTGATCTTTAAAGCCCAGCCTGTCTTAATCAACTTTCCATATGTATCTCTGTTCTTGAGTTCTCTATTCTTTTTTTTTTTTTTTTTTGAGACAGACTCTCACTCTGTCACCCAGGCTGGAGTGCAGTAGCGCAATCACAGCTCACTGCAGCCTCAACCTCCCAGGCTCAAGCAATCCTCTCACCTCAGCCTCCCAAGTTGTTGGGATTACAGGTGTGTGCCACTATCCCTGGCTAATTTTTTTAAAATATATTTTTTGTAGAGATAGGGTCTCGCCATGTTGCTCAGGCTGGTCTGGAACTCCTGAGCTCAAGTGATCCTCCCACCTCGGCCTCCCACGGTGTTGGGATTACAAGCATGAGCCACCACGCCTGGCCCTCTATTCTGATCTGTTCTGCTCTGTTTATTTTTATGCCAGTAGTATATTGCCTTATAGTTTTATAAGAAATCAGTATCTTTGGGAGGCCGAGGTGGGTGGATCACCTGAGGTCGGAAGTTCGAGACCAGCCTGACCAACATGGAGAAACTCCGTCTCTACTAAAAATACAAAATTAGCTGGGCATGGTGGCGCATGCCTGTAATCCCAGCTACTCAGGAGACTGAGGTAGGAGAATCCATTGAACCCGGGAGGCGGAGGTTGTGGTGAGCTGAGATCGTGCCATTTTACTCTAGCCTGGGCAACAAAGAGTGAAACTCTGTCTCAAAGAAAAAAAAAAGTCAGTATCCAATCAGACAAGTTCTTTTATGTTGTTCTTCACAAGTGTCCCATTTATACTTTAAAATCAGCTTGTAACTTTTCATGAAAAATTCTGGGGACTTTCGTTGGGATTGCATTGAATTTACAGATCAGTTTAGGAAGAATAGGCATCCTTCATAATGTTGAGTCTTCTTACCATTTTCTTTATGTAAGTCAGTCCTCTTCATTGTCTCTTTTTTTTGTGACTACGTGATTTTACTATTTCTGTAGTAGTTGCCAAATGGTGATATTCTAATTTCATTCTAATTTCTACATTTACTAACTGCAATCAGACTCATCTATTTTTAAAATCCCGGCTCTGCCCCTTGAGCTGTACAATCTTAGGGTACCATTAGGAAAGAAAATAATGGTCAGCTCAGAATTTTGTTTCCAGTGAAAATGTGTATTTTGGCCGGGCGCGGTGGCTCACGCTTGTAATCCCAGCACTTTGGGAGGCCGAGGTGGGCGGATCACGAGGTCAGGAGATCGAGACCACGGTGAAACCCCGTCTCTACTAAAAATACAAAAAATTAGCCGGGCGTGGTGGCAGGCGCCTGTAGTCCCAGCTACTCGGAGAGGCTGAGGCAGGAGAATGGCGTGAACCCACGAGGAGGAGCTTGCAGTGAGCTGAGATCGTGCCACTGCACTCCAGCGTGGGCGGCAGAGCGAGACTCCGTCTCAAAAAAAAAAAAAAAAAAAATGTGTATCTTTCCCTGGCTCTTTCTTTTCTCTCTTCCTGTCTGTTATTTCCTTCCCTCTGCTTTTGGCCACAGAGGTTGGCCTTGGTTGCTGGGTTACCTTAGTAGTAGGGTTAGAACACCCTAGAAGGCAGTGCAGTGAGGGAAAAGGTGAGCAGAGAAGATGTGTGTTAGTGGTGTATTAGCCAGCTCCCAAGGATTCAAACAGGAAGTGGGGAGGTAGTCACATGGAGGCACGTTGGCAGCTAGCCAGCCAGCTAGCATCTGAGGACATGGATGTATTAGGAGAATGTAAGATAGAGGCAGGGAACATTAGAGATGTGGTTATGAGATTGGATTTTGAAACACGTAAGGTATAAATAAGTATGAACACTCTTGGTGTCTGCATAACATACTGCATGAGAGGGAATCATATTTCTTGATGAAATTGACAATATCAGCATGGCATCTGGAATTGTCTGAGCCTAGAACCTCTTGTGTAAAAATATGAGCTTTAGAAGTCTCCCACTGGCCAAATCTGGCACATAAGCATGAAAATAAGTGATTGTAACAAAATGGAGCCCATTGGATAATATACTAAATGAGTATTTTTGATATGAAGATAAAAAAATAGAAAAATGAAGGAGAAGGGAATACTCTTTAGAGTAGATGTCAACTACAGGATGTCTAGAGCTGCCATTAGGCAATCATCATAGTATTAGATGGTTCAGATAGGAGTTATACAAAAAAGCTGGTTAGTGGAGATGTGATGAGGAACAGCTTACCGACATTGCCTTGAATATCTCTTATTCAATATAAAGTAAAAAGTGTAAATTAAAGCTGCATAGGGATGGCAGATGCCAACCAGACCAGGTCATTAATGGTTACGTCACCAGGGTGGGAGGGATAGCAAATGTGATCCCTGGTGGGAGGCACTAAGGGCACAGCACCATTTCTGTATTCTTCCTGCTAAGGGAACGTCACTGAATCTGGTCATGAAGAATAATCAGAAAGACCCAGTAGAGGATCATTCAATTTCATGTAGGATATTGAGGGCGAAAAGTACAAGGAATGATGAAGAACAGTTTGAGACTGGAGAAGGAGACAATGGTATGACCCCCGAATGCAACACATGTTCCACATGTTCCAGGGTGGGGATCCTGTAGCGGAAAGGAAAACAAGACACTGTCACATAGGAGGGAACATTTGAAGGGCATCTGTGGCTTGGGCAGTCGTGTTTTGACATTGGTTTTTGACTTAAATGGTAGCATGATTATGTAGAGAAAATTTTGCCTTGGGGAAAACCACAATGGCAAATTTAGGGTTGGACACCATGCCTGCCCCTTTCATGTTTCAGAAAGAAATGAATAAAATGCCATAATATATAAAGCAAAAAAAGTTATAAAGCAAATGAAGTAAAGAGTTTAACAGCTGAGGAATCTGGGCAAAGGATAAAAATATCCATACATTAGAAATTATTTCAAATTATTTTAAAAATTAAAAATGATTAATTTGCATTTGCTATGGTCCAAATGTATCCACCGAATTTCATGTGTTAAAACTTAATTACCCATGTGATAAGAGGTGGGACTTTCAGGAGGTGATTAAGTCATGAAGACAGAGCTGTCAGGGACGAAAGTAGTGTCTTTTCAAAATGGCGTGAGAGAGCAGGTTCATACCTTTTTTGCCCTTCTGCCTTCTGCCAAGTGAGGATGCAGCAAGACACCAGATACTGAATCTGGCACCTTCATCTTGGACTTCTCAGCCTGCAGAACTGTCAGAAATAAATTCTTTTTTTAATAAGTTATCCACTATCAGGTATTTTCTTAGCAGAACTAACAAACTATGAAAACATTGCATATTTTCGATTGTCAAAATGAAGTTGGATATTGTTAAATGTATTTGAATTCTTTGATTTTCCTAAATACAATGGAATGATCTGCATTTTTTTCTCCACCCAGTTTGCTTTTGTTTCCTATTTTTAACATTTGTATAAATGTGAGGAGTACAAGTGCAGTTTTGTTACATGGATGTATTGCTTAGCAGTGAAGCCTGGGCTTTTAGTGTAAACATCACACAAATAGTGTACATTGTACCCATTAAGTAATTGCTCATTCTTCACCCACCTCCTACCTTCCCACCCCTCCAAGTCTCCAGTGACTATTATTCCACACTCTGTATCCATGTGTGTACACATTATTTAACTCATATAGTGAGAACATGCTGTATTTTACTTTCTGAGTTGTTTCACTTAGGATAATGGTCTCCAGTTCCATCTATGTTGCTGAAAAAGATATGATTTCATTCTTTTTTTATGGCCAAACAGTATTCAATTGTGTGTGTATATACATATATATATATATGTATATATGTATATATGTGTGTATATATGTATATATGTGTGTGTGTGTATATATGTATATATGTGTGTATATATATGTATATATGTGTGTGTGTGTATATATATATATATATATACACACACATAAGTACACAAACACACACCCCACATTTTCTTTATCTAGTCATCCATTGATAGATATTTAGGTTGATTCCATGTCTTTGCTATTGTAAATAGTGCTATGAGAGACATGAGTGCAGGTGTCTTTTTGATATCATGATTTCTTTTCTTTTGGGTAGATACCCAGTAGTGGGATTGCTGTGTTGAATGGTAGGTCTATTTTTAGTTCTTTGAGAAATCTCCATATTGTTTTCCATAGAGGTTGTAGTAATTTCCATTCCCACCAACAGTATGTAGGAGTTGCCTTTTCTCTGTATCTTCTCCAACATGTTATTTATTTTTTAATAATAGCCATTCTGACTAATATAAGATGATATCCCATTATGGTTTTAATTTGCATTTCTCTGATAATTTGTGAAGTTGGGCATTTTTTCATATGCTTGTTGGCCATTTGTATGTCTTTTCTGAAAAATGTCCACTCATTTCCTTTGCCCATTTTTAATTGTATTTTTTATTTCCGTTGTTATTGAGTTGTTTGAGTTTCTTGTAAATTCTGGATATTGGTCCCCTGTTGGATCATAGATTACAAATATTTTCCCCCATTCTGCAGGTTGTCTGTTCACTCTGTTGATTATTTCTTTTGCTGTTCAGGAGCTTTTGAGTTTAATTAAGTCCCATTTGTCTATTTTTATTTTTGTTGCTTGTGCTTTCGCGGTCTTGGTTATGAATTCTTTAGACCAATGTCCAGAATAGTTTTCCCTGGATTTTCTTCTAGCATTTTTAGAGTTTCAGATCTTACATTTAAGTCTTCAGTTCATCCTGAGTTGATTTTTGTATATAGTGAGAGATAGGGATCCAGTTTCATTCTTCTGCATATGGCAATCCAATTTTGCCAGTACTATTTATTAAAAAGGGTGTCCTTTTTTTTCCCATGTATATATTTGTCAACTTTGTCAAAGATCAGTTGGCTGTAGATATGTGGGTTTATTTCTGGGTTCTCTTTTCTATTTCATTGATCTATGTGTCTATTTTCATACTAGTACCATGCTGTTTTGGTTACTATAGCTTTATAATATAATTTGAGGTCAGGTAATGCAATGCCTCCTTTTTTGTTCTCTTTGCTTAGGGTTGCTTTGGCTATTTAAGCTCTTTTTTTTTGGTTCTATATGAATTTTAGGATTGTTTTTTCTAGTTCTGTGAAAATGACATTGGTAATTTGATAGGAATTGCATTGAATCTGTACATTGCTTTGGGCAATGTGGTCATTCTGATGTTATTCATTCTTCTCCTTGAGTGTGGGATATTTTTCCATTTGTTTGTGTCATCTATGGTTTCTTTCATCAGTGTTTTGTAGTAAAGATCTTTCACCTCCTTTGTTAAATGTATTCCCAGATATTTTATTTCTTTGTAGCTATTGTAAATGGGATTGCTTTTTTAGTTTGGTTCTCAGCTTGTTATTGGTTATAAAAATGGTACTGATTTTTGTATATTGATTTTGTATCCTGAAACTTTGCTGTATTTGTTTATCAAATCTAAGAGTTTTTTAATAAAAGCATTTAGGGTTTTGTAAGTATAAGATTATATCATCAATGAACAGAGATATTGTGTTGGTGCAAAAGTAATTGTGGCAAATGGCAAAAATTGCAATTACTTTTGTACCAACCCAATAGTTTGACTTCTTCTTTTCCAGTTTGGATGTTGATATAGTTTGGATGTTTGTTCCTTCCAAGTCTCATATTGAAATGTAATCCTCAATGACAGAGGTGGGGCCTGGTGGGAGGTGCTTGTCTCATGGGGGTGGATCCCTTCTGAATGGCTTGGTGCTGTCCTTGAGAGAGTGAATTCTTGTGAAATCTGACTGTTTGAAAGTGTGTGGCACCTCCCCACCACTCTCTGTTCCTGCTCTTGCCATGTGATGTGACTGCTCCCGCTTCACTTTCTGCCATGATTGTAAGGTTTCTGAAGGCTTCACCAGAAGCAGATGCTGGAGCCATGCTGGTACAGCCTTCAGAACTCTGACCCAATTATACCTCTTTTCTTTATAAATTACCCAGTTTCAGGTATTTCTTTATAGCAATGCAAGAATGACCTAACAGAAAACTGGTATCAGGAGTGGGGCATTGCTATAAAGATACCTGAAAATGTGGAAGCAACTTTCAACTGGGTAATGGGCAGAGGTTGGAAGAGTTTATAGGGCTCAGAAGACAGGAAGATAAGGGAAAGTTTGGAACTTCTCAGAGACTGGTTCAATGGTTGTGACCAAAATACTGGTACCCAAGACTGGGTAATTTGTAAAAAAAGAGGTTTAATTGACTCACAGTTCAGCATGGCTGGGGAGGCCTCAGAAACTTACAATCATGGTGGAAGGGGAAGCAAACACGTCCTTCATCACATGGTGGCCGGAAGGAGAATGAGACTTCAGCAAAGGGGGAAGCTACTTATATAACCATGAGACCTTGTGAGAACTAACTCACTATTATGAGAACAGGATGGGGGAAACTGCCCCCATGATTCAATTTTCTCCAGGTTCCTCCCATGACACATGGGAACTAAAATTCAAGATGAGAGTTGGGTGAGGACATAGCCAAACCGTATCATTCCACTCCTTGCCCCCCCCCAATCTCATGTCCTCACATTTCAAAACAGAATCATGCCCTTCTAATAGTCCCCCAAAGTCTTAACCCATTCCAGAGTTAACTCAAAAGTCCGAGTCCAAAGTCTCATCTGAGACAATGCAAGTAAGTCCCTTTTGCCTATGAGCCTGTAAAATCAAAAGCAAGTTAGTTACTTCCTAGATAGAATGTGGGTACAGGCATTGAGTAAATACACCCATTCCAAGTGGGAGAAATTGGCCAAAACAAAGGGGTTACAGGCCCCATGCAAGTCTGAAATCCAATAGGGCAGTCATTAAACCGTAAAGTTCCAAAATAATCTCTTTTGACTTCTTGTCTCATATTCAGGTCACGGTGATGCAAGAGGTGGGCTCCCACAGCCTTGAGAAGGTCTTCCCCTGTGGTTTTGCAGGGTAAAGCCCCCCTCCTGGCTGCTTTCATGGGCTGGCATTGAGTGTACAAGCTGTTGGTGGATTTGCCATTCTGGGATCTGGAGGACTGTGGCCCTCTTCACACAGCTTCATTAGGGAGTGCCCCAGAGGGGACTCTGTGTGGGGTCTCTGGCCCCACATTTCCCTTCTGCACTGCCCTAGCAAAGGTTTTCCCTGAGAACTCCACTCCTGCAGCAAACTTCTGCCTGGACATCCAGACATTTCCATACATCTTCTGAAATCTAGGTGGAGGTTCCCAAACCTCAATTCTTGACTTCTGTGCACCCACAGGCCCAATACCACATGTATGCCACCAAGGCTTGGGGCTTGCACCCTCTGAAGCAATGGCCTGAGCTCCACGTTAGCCCCTTGTAGCCATGGCCAAGACACATGGCAGAAAGTCCCTAGACTGCACATAGCATCAAGGCCCTGGGTCTGGCCCACAAAACCGTTTCTTTCTTCTAGTCCTCTGAGCCTGTGATGCAAGGGCCTGCAGTGAAGACCTCTTACATACCCTGGAGATATTTTCCCCGTTGCCTTGGTGATTAACATTTGGCTCCTCGTTACTTATGCAGATTTCTGTAGCTGGCTTGAATTTCTCCTCAGAAAGTGGGTTTTTCTTTTCTATTGCATTGTCAGGCTGCAAATTTTCTGAACTTTTATGCTCTGCTTCCCTTTTAAACATAAGTTCCAATTCCAAACCATATCTTCATGAATACATAAAACTGAATGCTTTTAACAGCACCCGAGTTTTAACACTGAATGCTTTTAACAGCACCCGAGTTACCTTTTGAATTCTTTGCTTCTTGGAAATTCCTTTCACCAGATACCCTAAATCATCTCTCTCAAGTTCAAAGTTCCACAGATCTCTAGGGCAGGGGCAAAATGCTGCCAGTCTCTTTGCTAAAACATAGCAAGAGTCACTTTTACTCCAGTTCCCAACAAATTCCTCACCTCCTTCTGAGACCACTTCAGCCTGGACTTCATTGTCCACATCACTATAGCATTTTGATCAAAGTCATTCAACAAGCCTCCAGGCAGTTCCAAACTTTCCCACATCTTCCTGTCTTCTTCTGAACCCTCCACACTGTCCCAACTTCTGCCTGTTACCCAGTTCCAAAGTCACTTCCACATTTTTAGGTATCTTTACAGTAGTGCCCCACTCTCTCAGGTACCAATTTACTGTATTAGTCTGTTCTCATGCTGCTATTAAAGACATATATGAGACTGGATAATCTATAAAGGAAGGAGGTTTGACTCACAGTTCTGTATGGCTAGGGAAGCCTCAGGAAACTTACAATTATGGCAGAAGGGGAAGGAAACATGTCCTTCTTCACATGGCAGCAGGAAGGAGAATGAGAATCCAGCAAAGGGGGAAGCCCCTATTAAAACCATCAGATCTTGTAAAACTTACTATCATGAGAACAGAATGGGGAAAACCACCCCCATGATTTAATTATCTCCACCTGGTCCCTCCCACAATATGTAGGGATTATGGGTACTACAATTCAAGATGAGATTTGTGTGAAGACAGCCAAACCATATCAGTCTCAGATGGAAATAAGGAATTTATTGGGAATTGGAGTAAAGGTCACCCATGTTACACCCTAGCAAATAACTTTGCTGTATTATGCTCATGTCATAGGGATCTGTGGAAATTTGAAATTAAGAGTGATAACTTACGGTATGCAGTAAATGAAATTTCTAAGCAGAATTGTTCAAGATATGGCCTGGCTGCTTTTAACAGCCTATGACCAGATGTGGGAGCAAAATTACTTAAAGTTGGAACTTATATTTAAAAGGGAAACAGAGTGTAAAAGTTTGAAAATTTTGCAGCCTGGCCATATGGGAGAGAAAGAATCCAAGCACGTTGTGGAGCAAGCACTTGCTAGAGAGATCAGCATAAATAAAAGGGAGTCAAGTGCCAATATCCAAAACAATGGGGAAAAAAGACCTTGAAGGCATTTCAGAAATCTCTGAGGCAGCCTCTCCTATCACAGGTTCAGAGGCCTAGGAAGAAAGAATGGTTTCGTGGGCCAGTCCCAAAGTACTGCTGCCCTGTGCAGCTTTGTGACACTGCTCGCTGCTTCCTGGGTGCTCCAGCTCCAGCCTTGGCTCAAAGGACTCCAAATACTGCTCATGCTGTTGCTCTGGAGAGTGCAAGCTGCCATAAGCCTTGGTGGCCTCCATGTTTTGTTAAGTCTGTGGGCGTATGGATTGCAAGAGTGAAGGAGACTTGGCAGTGTCCCCCTAGATTTCAGAGGATATATGAGAAAGTCTGGGTGCCTAGGAAGAAGCCTGCTGCAGAGGTGGAGCCCTCATGGAGAACCTCTACTAGGGTAGTGAGGAGGGTAAATGTAGGGTTGGAACCCCTACACAGAGTCCCCACCAGGGCACTGCCCTCCAGATACCAAAATGATAGATCCGTCAACAGCTTGCACCCTGCTTCTGGAAAAGCCACAGACACTCAACTGCAACCTGTGGGAGCAGCTGTGAGGGCTGCACCTTGCAAAGCCACAGGGGCAGAGCTGCCCAAGACCTTGGGAGCCAACCTTTTGCATCAGTATGGGCTGGATATGGGACATGGAGTCAAAGGGGATTATTTTGGAGCTTTAAGAGTTGATGACTCCTCTGCTGAGTTTAAGACTTGTGTGGGACCTATTACCCCTTTCTTTTGGCCAATTTCTCCCTTTTGGAATGGTAACGTTTACCCAATGCCTGTACTACCATTGTATCTTGGGATTAAATAACCTGCTTTGATTTTACAGGGTCATAGGTGGAAGGAGATGAGTCTCAGGTGAGATTTAGAACTTTGGGTTCGATGCTGGAATGAGTTAAGAATTTTGGGCACTATTGGGAGCAGATGAGTATATTTTGCCATGTGAGAAGGATATTAGATTTGAGGGGCCAGGGGTGGAAAGATACAGCTTTGATATTTGTCCCAATCACATCTCATATTGAAATTTAATTGCCAATGTTGTAGGTGGGGCCTGGTGGGATGTGTTTGGGTCATGATGGCAGATCTTTCACAAATAACTTGGTGCTTTCCTTGAGATAGTGAGTTCTCATGAAATCTGGTTGTTTAAAGAGTGTGACGCTTCTCCTTCTTTCTTGCTCTCACTCTCACCAATGACATGTCTGCTTCTGCTTTACATTCTGCCATGATTTTAAAGGTTCTGAGGCTTTCACCAGAAGCAGATGCTGGAGCCATGCTGGAACACTCTGCAGAACTCTGAGCCAAGTAAACCTCTTTTGTTTATAAATTACCTAGTCTCAGGTATTTCTTTATAGCAATGTAAGAACAGCCTAACACAGATGCCTTTTATTTCATTCTTTTGCCTGGTTGCTCTGGCTATGACATCTAATACTATGTTAAATAAAAGTGGTGGAAGTTGGCATCCTTGTCTTATTTAAGTTCTTAGGTGAATTGCTTTCAACTTTTCCCCATTCAGTATGATGTTGGCTGTGGTTTGGCAAAAATGTCCTTTATTATTTTAAGGTATGTTTCTTCTGTCTAGTGTGTTGAGGGTTTTTATCATGAAGGGAGGCTGAATTTTATCAAATTCTTTTCCACATTTGTTGAGATGATCATAGGGTTTTTGTTTTTTAATTCTGTCTATGTGATGAATCACGTTTATTGATTTACATATGTTGAACCATCCTTGCGTCTCTGCAATAGAACCCAGTTGATCATGATGTATCATCTTTTTGATGTACTGTTGGATTTGGTTTGCTAGTATTTTGCTGAGGATTTTTGCACCTATGTTCATCAGAGATATTGGTCTGTAGTTTTCTTTTTTAGTTGTCCTTACCTGGCTTTAGTATCAAGGGGATACTGACTCCATAGAATGAATTAGGGAAGATTTTTTCCTTCTTGATATTTTGGAGCAGTTTCAGCAGGAGTGGTACCAGTCATTCTTTCTGCATTAGATAGAATTCAGCTGTGAATTCATCTAGTTCTGGGAGTTTTAGTTGTTCTTGGGAAGCTTTTTATTACTGATTCAATTTTACTACTTTTTATTGTTATGTTCAGGATTTCTATTTCTTTCTGGTTTAGTCTTTTGATATAATTGTATACTTTCTCCAGAAAGTTTGTTTATGGCTTTTATTAGATTTATTCCTGGCCACTTTATAGTTTTTGCTGCTATCATAAGTAGTATCATTTTTAAGAATTAAATTTTCTAACTGTGCTTCAGAATAGAAATACAATTAGTATTTTATTTATTTTTTGCAGCTATAGCCTTTTTAGAACTCCTTCATTCTAATAATTTGATGATTCCTTTGGGTTTTCTGTATGTAAATAATGACCACTTGGGGTCTTCTGCAATCCTTTTAGCTTTTGTTTAGTTTTTTTTCCCTGTACTCGTTAGGACCTCTAGTACGCTGAATAGAAATGGTGATAGCAAGTGTCTTTGTCTTGTTTCTGTACTTAAAGAAAATACTTTCAACATTTTCTTGTCAAATAAGATGTTTTTTATGTGGCTTTATATACAATTGCTCTTAGACACTAAGTTTGTTATGAGCTTTTATCAAAAATTTTAAATTTTATCTAATTTATCTTTTTCTATCTAATGCTTTTTTCTGTATTTATTGAAATGGCAAATGATTGTTTTCTGTTCCTTAACCTGTCAATGCGGTGAATAAGAGTACTCAACTTGCAATCAATGAATCAAATTTGTGTTATTGGTACAAACCTTACTTGGTTGAGATATATGTATTCTTTTTTTTTTTCTGAGACAGGATCTCTATTGCAGGCTGGAATGCAGTGGCACAGTTTTGGCTCACTGCAACCTCCACCTCCCAGGTTCAAGTGATTTTCTTGCCTCAGCCTCCCAAGTAGCTGGGATTACAGGCATGCACCACCATGCCTGGCTAATTTTTTTATTTTAGTAGAGATGGGGTTTCACGCCATGTTGCCCAGGCTGGTCTTGAAATCTTGACCTCAAGTGATTCACGTGCCTCAGCTGCCCAAACTGCTGGAATTACAGGCGTGAGCCACTGCACCCGGCCTAGGATATATAATATATTCTTATACACTGCTGTGTTCATTTAATTAGGTTTATGTGTCTGTGGGTGACAAGTTTAGTTTTTATCGCTTAGTGTATTCTAGTTTGGTTTTGGTATCAAATGTAAGCTCGCCTCATACAATGAGTAAAGTGTGTTTCCTCTGTGTGATTATTTGAAGAGTTTATATAAAATTGGCTTCTCTTTTTTTTTTGGTAGAATTTACCTGTAAAGTCATCAGTACTGCACCTTTTTTTAATAGAAAGGTTAACTACTGATTTAAACTCTTTGATGTTTATTGGTTTGAATTATTCAATTTTTCTCTTGAGTCAGTTTTAATATTTTGTATTTTTATAGTAATTTATCCATTTCATTTACACTTTCAAATTTTCTCCTCTTAACTGTTTGTAATATATGCCCATAACATCCTCTCATTTTTCTTTTTGTGGGAGCCTGTCTCTCCATCAAGCCAAGAATATCCTTTAATGATATCTAGGACAGGCTGTTCCTCCTCGTCTGTCCGTGACCCGTCAGCCTGTTGAGTACTGGCGAACCACAGTGCCTGGTACTGGCACGTTTATTGCCTTCATTCTTTCTAATCTTGATCTTTTATGCTGAAATATTAGTTTATTTATCTATTCTCAGAAGACATTCGGACAAAAATGCTATTTTTAATTTCAAAATGAAACTTGTGTTGTTAGGATTAGTCTCTGTATAAGTCAGAGTCACATTTTAAATTTTCCTAGGACTTGGTTGGTTTTCTCAGCACACTCTCAGCTCCTGGCAGGTTTGCGTAGAGCAGGCAACAATGGGAAAGTTCTCATAGAAGATTTTGCATCTATATGTGAATAGGGAGATGATGGAATGGGGCATATGTGGGAAGATACAGGAAAAAGAAAACCGTTCTTACTCCTTACCCCCCATAGGAGATGGTGCTGTACAGTGGGAAAGAGAACTGGATTATAGTTTTCTGCTCCCTAATTGTAACTTTCTTTTTCATTTATTTCAGTAAGTTATATATGCAATGGTGTAAAATTGGAAAGTTATTAAAAACTATACAGAGAAAAAGCTTCCTTTTCACCCCTGACCTCTGCTTCCCTTACTGGAGTAACTACTCTATTTTATTGTTTTCTTCCAGAGATATTCTATCTATATAAGCATAATGGTATATTGCTTAAAAATACACAAATAACACTGCCTGTGTGATTTTAGGAAAATCTTTTGAACTTCATTATTAACTTCTTTAAATTCCTAGATGAAAATACTTACACAAACCTGGAAAAACTCAGTGATTTTGTAGAAATCAAGTAGTGTTTGTGAACATGTTTGGAAAATCATCAGTTATTTTATAAGTGTGAGATGGAGCAGAGGGTAGTCATGAAAGTTTTACTTTTCTACACAAAAGACAATGAGTCACATGGGATCTGACTTGACAAGAGTGATTCTGAATTGGTAGCCTGGCTGTGTGTCAGCAGCCCCCTGGCTAATTCCTCTCATAGTGTGTTGAGGTTTTCTTCATGGCTAATGACAAGATCTATTCGCTTGAGATAGGAAGTGGAAGCTTGCCAGAGTGTGAGACACCTCACCTTCCTCTTTCACTCTTTCCCTTTGCCCTTCCTCACGTTCAGGGAGTTAGTATTGGAACTTTGGCTGATGCAACAGTTTGAGTCACTGTCCCTCTGTGCTGTGGGATCCACTCACTTTTAATGGGGAGTTGATGGAATCACTCCTAGCTCCCCCGCCCTGACTTCCTCCTCTAATTGGCTCTCAGGGGACTCCAACTCCTGCTAATCAACCATGGCAGAGCTGCTGCCGAGAGCCCGAAACTGGCACTCGGGGACTTAGGTTCTGTTGTGACTCTGCTCCTTCAACTTTCTTTTCTAATCTGTTAAAATAACTTTGCCTTTGGATTAGGCCTGGGAGAATGGGGTTCCTTTGGGCATTGCCTTTGCAGAGACAGCTTTAATAATGCCAACATCTTCTAGACTTTGCCAGCTATTGTGTTCAGCTTGAACCTTTTTGTTCATGCTGGCAGAGAGGGGAAATGATTAGGTATCTGGTTCATGTGTCCACAGCGGGGGAGGCGAATGATAGGAGAAAAGAGATGAAAAAGCATATAATTTGAGGAATGTGAGCCTCAACATATTGGTCCACATACTACTTCTCTATTAGCAAAAGGCCTTGTAGAAAACTTACCTTGTCTGCTTCTGTTTGTCACTGCCCAGAGGAAAGTAAACCTAGTTGTGCAGCTTTGGCCAATATTATTATTGTGTTACATTTAAAAAAATTATTTTTAAACTAGGCTTTGTCTTTTAAAGCAGTTTCAGGTTCACAGCAATATTGAATAGAAAGTACAGAGGGTTTCTATATACCTCTTCTCCCACCTTATGCCCAACCTTCCCCATTATCAATGTCCCATCTCAGAGTGGTACACTTCCTATAATTCTTGAGCCTACACTGACACATCATTATCACTCCAAGTCCATGGTTTATATTGGAGTTCACTCTTGGTGTTGTACATTTTATGGGTTTTGACAAATGTATACTGACATGTATTTATTAAACTATCATACAGAATAGTTTCATTGCTGTAAAATCCTGTGTGTTCTACCTGTCTGTCCCTATTCCTCCCCTCCTCCCTCACCCCTGGAAACCACTATCTTTTTTCATTTTTTAATTAAAAAATTTTTTTTCCTTATGCCTCCCAGGGCTTCCTTGCTAGAAACCACTATCTTTTTACTGTTTCTATACTTTTGCCTTTTTCAGAATGTCATAAAATTGGAATCAGAGTATGTACCTTTTCAGGTTGACTCCTTACTCCATGGATTACCTTTCAAAATGGACATTTAAAAATAATTTTAGAATGATACTAAAGCTACAATAGAGGGTAAGTGTATCTATGGCATACTCAAGCATATTTGTGTAACCTCTTTTTTGGGGATTGGGGGAACAGGGTCTCGCTCTGTTACTCAGGTTAGAGTTCAGTGGAATGATCATAGCTCACTGCACCCATAAACTCCTGGTCTTAAGCAATCCTCCTACCTCAGTCTCCCACACAGCTGGGACTACAGTCATGTGCCACCACGCCTGGCTAATTTTAAAAAAATTCTTAGTAGAGACCGGGCGCGATGGCTCACGCCTGTAATCCCAGGCTTTTGGGAGGCCAAGGCAGGCAGATCATGAGGTCAGGAGATCGAGACCATCCTGGATAACATGGTGAAACCCTGTCTCTACTAAAAATACAAAAAAATTAGGCGGGCGTGGTGGTGGGCGCCTGTAGTCCCAGCTACTGGGGAGGCTGAGGCAGGAGAATGGCGTGAACCCGGGAGGCGGAGCTTACAGTGAGCGGAGATTGTGCCACTGCACTCCAGCCTGGGTGGCAGAACAAGACTCCATCTCAAAAAAAAAAAAAAAAAAATTCTTAGTAGAGGTGAGGTCTCTGTTAACCAGGCTGGCCTCAAACTCTTGGATTCAAGTGATCCTCCTGCCTCGATCTCCCAAAGTGCTGTGATTATAAGTGTGAGCCACTGTGGCTGGCCTGTAACCTTTGTTCTGACAAATGGATAGTATTAAAGGAAATTTTCTTGACACCCAGTTTAGTCTGTTCTTGGACAAGCAATGCAGTAGGTTTGACTTTGAGTGCTTTATTACCAACACTTTCTGGCCAGGCCACAGTTAAGGTCCGGTTGGAAAACACTTGTTGAGGGTTGAATTGTTACCCTTTTACTGGATGATAGGGTAGTTTTCAGCCCATAGATAAACTTGCTTAAAAAACCAAGAAAGACATGGAAATCTGTCTATACATAGTTTCATCAGTGTTTATTGGGAACTGTGTTCTGGATAAAGCAATCGTATGTATACATTTTTATTATGTAATGTATAAGTGATGTGTAAATTATAAAGATCTCCTACGATACTGTGGTGTCTTCTAGATAGAAAATATATCTTTCTAAAATGTGTGCCTCATTCTAGTGTAGTGTCAATTTATAGTACACAATAAATATTTAATGAATAAACATTCTGTTGATTACAATTCTCTGAACGAATATTTTTCTATACCTGCTTACTTTAGATTTATAAGATTAGATTCTGACATTTTTTCATGCATTTACATATTTATATTGATAGGATAAACAAACAAACAAATAGAAAAGGCTTCATGGTCCTGTTTATCTTTGCTCAGGGCAGGATGGCTGTAGAGGAGGTTACACCAGAATCTCAGCAGATAAATATAGAAATAGGTCCAGGGTGATAGGATTTTAGAGCATGGTCCCACTGAATGGGAGAGTACACAGTTGGCCAGTGTGGATAAGGAAAAAGCAATGCTTCCCAGGATATATGGAATCCTAGTGAGTGGATAAGCCCCCTATCCTTTTCACTTTCTCCAGTTTTGCTTCTCTTTGTACTCCTTTTCTGGTGTGGTCATTTTCTGTTTGCCCTGCCATGGTTGAACTATTGGGAGGGAGAACTATATCCTTCCTTTTATTTATTTGCCTGTTGCTGTAGCACAGGCAAGCAAAGAGAACTTTACTTCCTAAAGTCGTAAGTGTTTATGGAACACCTTCTCTAGTATTGGTTATAGCCGTACAAGGGTTTGAAGATGAATAAGGTCATACAGCTGGTAAGTGGTAAGCCTAGGCTTAAGTCTGGGTCTCTTGCCACCAAGTCAGTACTTTTATGCCAGGCTGTTTTGTGGGGTTATTATGTCAAAGTAGGAAAGTGAAAATAATTGCTTTCTTATTTACACCCATGAAAATATAATGCAAGAAAGATTAAATTCTATTTAGATTAGTGAATACGGTGCCTAATTCTTCTTGAGTGTTTAGATTTAATTTTTCAATTCAGTTTTTTCATATATTTGATGTTTATACTTTCCTGTTTTATAGAAAAATATATAATTGAGGATAAAACTGTGTTAATCTAGCCTTTTAGTAAACCACTTCTTTGGATTTCTAGTTATTCATACTGTTAGAACATAACCAGTGTGGTAGTTTTCTTAATATTATCTTTCAAGGCCCTAGGAAAAAGTAAGCAGCCAAAGTCAAACCTCAAAATGATGGCAAATTTTATTCTAAAAAATATGAGAAAATCTCATTAAACCAAGGGGTGCATTGAGTTGGTGGTTGTAGTAAATACTATTATGAAAAATGGAAGGCTGGACATGGTGGCTCACACCTGTAATCCCAGCACTTTGGGAGGCTGAGGTGGGAGGATCGCTTGAGCTCAGGAGTTCAAGACCAGCCTGGGCAACATAAGAAGACCCTGTCTCTATGAAAAAATAGAAAACAAAATTAGCTGGGCATTGTGGTGTGTGCCTGAAATCCCAGTTACTTGGGAAGCTAAAGTGGAAGGATCGCATGAGCCTAAGAGTTGGAGGCTGTAGTGAGCAATGATCACACCACTGCACTCTAGCCTGGGTGACAGAGAGAAACCCTGTCTCAAAAAAAAAAAAAAAAAAAAAAAAAGATGCTTGTCCAGGGATGGCATGTTTAGAGAATTGAGGAGAGCACAGAATCAGAATAATACAGACAAGTTGTATTGGATAGGATCAACCTCTCAAGACTGTTCATAAACTTTTCTTTTATTTATTTATTTTTTAAGACAGAGTCTCACTCTGTCGCCCAGACTGGAGTGCAGTGGCACAATCTTGGCTCCCTGCAACCTCCACCTCCTGGGTTCAAGTTATTCTCCTACCTCAGTCTCCTAAAAAGCTGGGATTACAGGCATGCACCACCATGCCTGACTAATTTTTGTATTTTTAGTAGAGATATGGTCTCACCATGTTGGCCAAGCTGGTCTTGAACTCCTGATCCCAAATGATCCACCCACCTTGGCCTCCCAAAGTACTGGGATTACAGGCATGAGCCACTGTGCCCAGCTGAGTTCATAAAGTTTTAAAGCTCTAAATATATTCATCTTTAAGAAGAATTCTTGGAGGAGAAACTGAATTACAGTAACTTAATTTCACCAGGATATTATAGAGACTCATTAACTGAACAGACGTGCTGTTCTTTAAGGCAGTGCTTAGAAAATGGTACATTAAGAAAATGTTGTTTGACATAGTGGAGGAAACTAGAAGGGATTTGGAGGCATCTGTGTAGATTTTGTTGAAAAATATTTTTATATTAGAAGAAAAAATAACAATATGATTAAATTCATAACAAAAATTCAAATGTATTAAATTTTAAATTTCTATAAAATTTGTAAATAAAATAAAATATTTTCCTTTTTTTTCTTTTTTTTTCTTTTCACTGACCACATCTACTTGGACCAAATTTTTAATAAAAACTTTCAGCTTGTTTATATGTATGTAAGTTTATTTATTTATTTATTTATTTATTTATTTATTTATTTAGATGGAGTCTTGCTCTGTGGCCCAGGCTGGAGTGCAATGACATGATCTCGGCTCACTGCAACCTCTGTCTCCCGGGTTCAAGTGATGCTCCTGCCTCAGCCTCCTGAGTACCTGGGACTACAGGTGCATGCCACTATGCCTGGCTAATTATTTTTGTAGTTTTAGTAGAGACGAGGTTTCACTATATTGCCAGGCTGCTCTTGAACTCATGACCTTAAGTGATTCATCCACCTCGCCCTCCAAAAGTGCTGGGATTACAGGCATGAGCCACTGTGCCTGGGCATAAATTTTAAATATGTAACTTTTAATACCAGTTTTTATGCTTGGTTTCGTTTATACAATTCCTGATAGAAACTTCAAGTAATGATCTCTTCAACTTCTAGATAATCACCAGTGATGAGAAGTTTTCTTTGCATAAGTACATGGTAGCAAGTGGTAGAAGGTATATATTGCCTTTTCTAGATTTTTATATTTTACTATAATAATAGTCAGACATCTTTCTATTAATGAGAGCTTCGATAAATCAGTTTTTATGGATTGTGCTTAGGGTGTGATTATGCCTTAAGTCTCATAGCTCTTCTTTTCCTGTCATTGACAAATGTAATGTTAAAGGGTCTTGTGAGGAAACTTTTAGCATTACATTAATCAAACATTCTTATAATCAAGTACAGAAAAATGGCTAAGACGTCCCTCAAGCATACACCAGTATTGCTCTACTAGTCTTAATAAATCTTCAGGATTCAAATAATAAACCTGACTGAACATTACTAGTGAACCACTGTTTTTTGTTTGTTAGTTTTTTTGAAACAGAGTCTCTCAGTCTGTCGCCCAGGTTGGAGTGCAGTGGCATGATCTCTACTCACTGTGACCTCTGGCTCCTGGGCTCAAGCCACTTTTGTGCTTCTTGAGTAGCTGGGACTGCAGATGTGTGCCACCACGCCCAGCTAATTTTTTTTTTTTTTTTTTTTTTTTGTAGAGATGGGGTTTTGCCATCTGGCCAGGCTGGTTTTGAACTCTTGAGCTCAAGTGATCCGTACACCTTGGCCTCCCAAAGTGTTGGGATTACAGGTGTGAGCCACCACACCCAGCCTAGTAAACCACTTGAAGCTTACTTTTTAAAAGCTGTCTTTTGTTTTGAATCTATATAAATTTTGAGTACATTAATATAATTAATGTAGGCCTTGGTATTTTTGAATGAGATGATTCAGGTGATCAGAAGTATCAGGTAAGCCATTTTTTAAAAAAATAAACTTTTATTTTGGAATAATTTTATATTTACAGAAAAATTTCAAAGATAATATAGAGAATCTCCACATATTCCTTACCAGTTTCCCCCACTGTTAACAACTTCTATTTCCATCTCCATGGTACATTAAGAAGCTAACTACTCAACTGGCATGTTGCTAGTAACTAAATTCCAGATTTTATTTGGATTTCACCAATTTTCCATTAGTGCCCTTTCTTTCAGGATCTGATCCAGTGTACAACATTTCATTTAGATGTCATGTCCCTCCATCTGAGTCTGTGAAAGTTTCTGTCTTTTCTTGTTTTTTTTTATGACCTTGACAGTCCAGAAGAGTATTGTGTAGAATGTTCCCCATTCAGGGTTTGATGTTTTTCTGCATGATTAGACTGTAGTAATGGATTTTGGGGAAAGAGACCATGCAGATGAAGTGCCTTTCTCAATACATCTGTATTAGTCAATTTTCACACTGCTATAAAGAAATACCTGAGACTGCATAATTTATAAATAAAAGAGGTTTAATTGGCTCATGGTCTTGCAGGCTTCACTGGAAGCACAATGGCTTCTGGGGAGGCTTCAGGAAACTTTCAATCATAGCGGAAAGCGAAGGAGAAGCAGGCATGTTTTAGATGGTTGGAGCAGAAGGAAGAGAGAGAGAGAGGGCGGAGGTGCTACACATTTTTCAACAACCAGATCTCATAAAAACTCTCTCACGAGAACAGCACCAAAGGGGGAATTCTGCCTTCATGATCTTATCAACTCCCACCAGGCCCCACCTCCAACCTTGGGGATTACAATGCGACATGAGGTTTGGGTGTGGTCACAAATCCAAACCATATCAGCATCATATCAGAGGTAAACAATATCACATGACATCACTGGTGATGTTAGTCTTCGTCACTTGGTCAATGTAGTGTTTGCCATGTTTCTCCACTGTAAAGTTACCATTTTCCCTTTTCCCTAATATTCTCAGGAAGTAAGTCACTAAGTCGAGGCCACCTTTGGGGAAAGGGGATTAAGCTCCACCTCCTGGGGGAGTATATACATATATTATTTGGAAGTCATCTGTAAGGAAAATTTGTCTCCCCTTTTCTGTTTATTTATTCAGTCATTTATTAATACCAGTGTGTACTTACATATATTTATTTCATACTTTGGGTTATAATCCAATACTACCTTATTATTTTCTTGCTCAAATTGTGCCAGCTTTGATCTTGAGAGCTCTTTTAGATTGGCTCTTGTATCACCTTCATGTGTTTCTATCCTTTTGAGTTTTGAGTACTTTTTGGTACTACAAAATTCTCTGGGTTCATTCTGTATTTTCCTTGTCCCAGCCCTAGAAAGAGTCATTTCTTGAAGGAGCCCTACTACCTTTTATTGAAGAATGGTATTTAAAAACCAAGATCTGGGTGCTGAGTGTGCTTATTGCTTCTAGGCACTTTTGGCAGACAAAACTACATAATATATGTCTTTATACATATATTATGCACATATATACACATGCCTATAGTTATTTCTATGTCTGTATATATATTACTCTAAATATGAATTTATAAGGGTGTCTCTGACTCTAACCAGTAGCACAGAGTTTATTCTTGCTTTGTTTTCTTGCTTTACTGTAATGTCTCTCTTTGACGGGCTGGTAGGGTGCTGAAAGATGGCCATCCCAACATGTCTACATTATAATTTCTGTAACTTTTAGACGTGTTACTTCATATGGCAAAAGAGACTTCACATATATTATTAGGCTAAAGATATTGTAATGTTGGAGTTTATCCTGAATTATCTGCGTGGGTCAATGTGATTACAGGAGTCCTTATTAGAGGGAGGCAGGAGGGTTGAAGACAAAGAAGGCAATGTGATAACTAAAGGGGGGAGGGAGGGAGGGATAGAAGGAGGGAGAGAGAGAAAGAGAGAGAGAGAGAGAGATGAAGAGAGATACTAAGATTAGAAGATCCTATGCTGCTAGATTTGAAAATGGAGGAACAGACCATTAGCTAAAGAATGTAGATGGGCTCTAGAAGCTGGCAAAGTCAAAGAAAACAGATTCTCCAGAGCCTCAAGAGGCAACCTGGACTCCTTACTTTAGTGAGGCTGATTCTGGACTTCTGACTTCCAGAACTACAGGATAATAAATAAGTGTTTGTTGTTTTAAGCCACTAAATTGGTGGTAATTTGTTGCAGCATGTATTAGTCCATTCTCACACTGCCATAAAGAACTACCTGGCCGGGTGCGGTGGCTCATGCCTGTAATCCCAGCACTTTGGGAGGCCGAGGTGGGCAGATCATGAGGTCAGGAGATCGAGACAATCCTGGCTAACATGGTGAAACCCCGTCTCTACTAAAAATACAAAAAATTAGCTGGGCGTGGTGGCGGGCACCTGTAGTCCCAGCTACTCAGGAGGCTGAGGCAGGAGAATGGTGTGAACCCGGGAGGCAGAGCTTTCAGTGAGCTGAGATCGCGCCACTGTACTCCAGCCTGGGCGACAGAGCAAGACTCCATCTAAAAACAAACAAAAAACTACCCGAGACTGGGTAACTTTTAAAGACAAGAGGTTTAACTGACTCACAGTTCCACAGACTGTATAGGAGGCATGGCTGGAAAGGTGTTAGGAAACTTACAATCATGATGAAAGGGTGAAGGGTAAGCAAGCACATCTTCACGTGGCAGAAGAGAGAGAGAGAAAAGGGGGAAGTGCTACACATTTTCAAACAATCAGATCTAGTAAGAACCCACTATTACGAGAACAGTAAGGGGGGAATATCCCCCACCATGATCCAATCACCTCCTACCAGGTCCTTCCCTCAACACTGAGAATTACAATTCGACATGAGATTTGGGTGGGGACACAGAGCCAAATGATATCACAGCAGCAATGAGAAACTGAGGAACCTGGATTCTACCATCTACCAATCATTTACTTATTTGTTTAACCATAGTATACTTTTGAAGCTGTTTTAGATGCAGTTTCAGAATTGCTAACCACACCACTATGAAGAAATCAACCAACTAAAGCACAGTATTTATGTACAATTGCTTTTATCTTTAGCCTTGCAATTTCCAATCAAAGCACCCTTTTTTGAAGTTACTTAGATTAGTGCCTCTTTTCCCTACCCCTGTCAGTGTAGATATGTCACTTATTTGTGATATGGTTAGATTCATTTGTCACAGTCTTTATCCCATCTTTGGATTCCCCTACATCTTGGTTTATTCTTTTCTAGATGCATATATTAACATTCACTTTTTGTGATGTACAGTTCTATGGGTTTTGACACATGCCTGGAGTTATGTATCTACTACCCACCCCAGTACCATAAAAAGTAATTCCTTCACTCTAAAAGTTTTCCTGTGCATTTTCTTTGTCGTCAACCACTCCCTTCTTTCTCTTTTTTTCTTTCTTTTTTTTGAGACAGGGTCTCACTCTGTCACCAGGCTGGAGTGCAGTGGCATGATCTTGGCTCACTGCAACCTCTGCCTCCCGGGTTCAAGTGATTCTTCTGCCTCAGCCTCCTGAGTAGCTGGGACTACAGGCATGCGCCACCATGCCCAGCTAATTTTTGTATTTTTAGTAGAGATGGGGTTTCACCATGTTGGCCAGGATGGTCTTGATATCTTGACCTAATGATCTGCCCACCTCGGCTTCCCAAAGTGCTGGGATTACAGGTGTGAGCCACTGCACCCGGCCTCCCTTCTTTCTTATCCCTTGGCAATTACTACTATGTTTTCCATCGCTATAGCTTTGCTATTTCCAGAATATTATTGCATGAATGGAATCATACAATATGTAGTCTTTTGGATTATTCTTTCACTTTCTAAAATGCATTTAAGATCATCTATGGCTGTGTTGTTACATGAATCAATGGCTCATTCCTTCTTGTTGCTGAGTAATATTCCATTGTATGGATATACCACAGCTTATCTATTTCCTTGTTGAAGACATTTTAGTTGCTTCCAGTTTTTAGTGACTATGAATAAAACTGGTATAGACGTTTGTATATAGATTTTTATGTGGACATGTTTTAAAATCACTTGGGTAAATACTTAGAAATATGATTGCTGGCTATATGGTTAAGTGTATACTTAGTTTTATAAGAAACTGCCACACTGTCTTCCAGAGTGGCTGTATCATTTTGCGTTCCCACCAACGATTGAGAGTTTGCTACTCTGCATCCTTGTCAGCATTTATTATTGTCAGTCTTTTGGATTTTAGCCATTTTAATGGGTGCGTAGTGGCAATTCATTGCAGTTTTAATTTGCATTTCTTTAATGACGTGATGTTGAGCCTTTTTCATGTGTTTATTTGCCGTTTGTATATTACAGTATGTACACCAAACTCCCGTGACATGCAAGTTACCTATATAACAAACCTGTACATGTACCCCTGAACCTAAAATAAAGTTAAAAAATAAAATAAAGCAGGTTGCATATATACAAAAATAATTGCTATTTTAGCAATAGCTGTGCATTCATCAAGTTGATGGAAAATAATTTGCTAATTTTATTCTGTGGTCTAGTTTTTTTTTCATTTTTTAAATTGTAAAATACATATAGCAGAAAATTTACCAACTTAACCACCTTTAAGTGTACAATTCAATGGTGTTAGGCAAATTCATACTGTTATACAACCATCATGTGGTCTAGTTATTTAATACATTGAGCTATGGAGTCATTAAAAAGTAGTAGTTGAGCTATCTTCATTGCCACTGATTCATCCAAGATTTGCTGGGAATCATCTTTGATACAGTCTTTAACTAATGACTCAGAATTGTATATTTTTTTAGGCTTAGCAACTCGAATGCTTAGGTTTAGCAAGAGATAATGCTCAAATATGTTCCATAAGAACATATTCCATGTGTTCACATGGAATAATGAGCCTTTACTTTAAAAATTTTTTAATTCAATAATATTTGCTTAAAAAATTCTTTGGTTTTGAACTTGGTTCTATGTTTTGTATGCAAAAGATGCTTAATTTTTGATGGTTTCATTTCATCGTTAGCTAACATATCTCTGCAAAATAACACACTGTGGTTTTAGTACTTCACACTCAACTATAGCTATGTAATTAAAAATACATGATGGTTCACACTTTTGAGTAAAACTAGTATGGACTAGTCTTCATTTCTTGGGAACCATTTCATTGTTATCCTTTGGTTTTTTACAATGACTACATTCAGAAAGGATGTATCTTTTCTTGAAAAGGAGTTCAGTAAAGTTTATTTTGTCATAAATAAATTAGTATTAAAAATAAATAACATAAATTATATTTCCAAAATGTATACTATTAATTAAAAATTTAAAAGGATCATGAAAATAAGCTACAAAAATAAAGTATATGTTTTCTCAATTTTTATTTACTTTTGATTATAGTTTACAAGCCAAGTTTAAAATATTACGTTTTAATGCAGTTCAACTGTGTATGACTAGTATAAATAGATCGTACTACAATACTCAAACTTGTTTATATCTTGTTCAAGGAGAAGAGACAACTGATCATGTGCTTGGATGTTACCACAATGTTGAATTGCTATAAAAGTTTCTAAAGTTTTCTCCCAATTTCTGTTCATTTCTCATTGCAGACCATACTTTGAGAAACACTGTCTGAGATTAGGTCACCGTCCTATCCTCTTTTGACTGCTGCAATACTCTTATAATCTGTCCCCTCCCTTTACCCTTGACCTTTCTTCTCCAGCGTGTTCTTTGTCCTGTCGTGGTGGCTCACGTGTGTAATCCCAGCACTTTGGTAGGCCGAGGCAAGAGGATTGCTTGAGCCCAAAAGTTCGAGACCAGCCTGGGCAATAAAGTGAGACCTCACTTCTACAAAAAATACAAAAAATTAGCTGGTTGTGGTGGTGTGTGCCTGTAGCACTGGCTACTCTGGAAGCTGAGGTGGGAGGATCACTTGAGCCCTGGAGGTCAAGGCTGCAGTGAGCTATGATGATGCCACTGTCCTCCAGCCTGGGCTACAAAATGAGACCCTGTCTGAAAAAACAACAACGAAAGAAACCTTGACCTTTATCCAGTGTGTTCTTTATCCTGTGGTCATATTGATCTTTCAAAAATGTAAGTGATTATATTATTCCTGAGTCAAACCTTTCAAACATTTCTCATTGGTCTTAGGATAAAGTCCAAAGTTCTCATTTTGATGTATATTACCTTCAGTGAGCTGGCAATGCTTACCCCTGTTATGTTTTGACATTTCTTCCTTACAGTGTATGTTCCAGCCAAAACGAACTAATTTTAATTTCCTGAATGCGTACTCACTTTCATTTCTGATCTTTTGTAAATATTGTTCCTTCTCTTCCATCTCAGTTCATCAGATAATTCCTATTCACTCAGTAGGTGTCAGCAGCTTAGATGTTACTTCTCCTTAACAATTTCCCCGTCACCTCCCCACAGACCCTTAGATCTTGATGGGGTTATGTGCTCCTCTCATGTGCTCTGACAGCATTCTGTACTTACTCTGTTATAGCATTTCCCACACTAAATTAAAATTGGTTTTTCATTTATCTGTTTCCCCTCCCTTACACTGTATGTACCATGAGACATATTGCATTTTGAGGAAACATGAGTGTAGGCAACCGTAGAAAATTCACTTTGTTCAACTTTCTTATCTTACAGATAAGGGAGCTGAGACCAGAGAGGTCAGGTGTCCTGTGTAAGGACACATAGCTAGTTGGTGTTGAGCTGGGATTGGAAACCTCCATCATTTGATTGCCTGTTCACTGTTTGTTCGGACATGTTGCACTTGCTGAGTCCTTGTGGGGTAAAAGATTAAATTATTTTCAACATCATAAGGTATAAAGGTGGGAACATAGACTTCAGATTTTTTTTTTTTTTTGAGACAAGGTCTCCTTGGCTGGAGTGCAGTGGCATAATCACAACTCACTGAAACCTCAATCTGCCAGGATTAAGCAATCCTCCCACCTCAGCCTCCCAAGTCACCACCATGCCTGGCTAATTTTTTTTTAAAGACGGAGGTCTCACTATGCTGTCCAGGCTGGTCTCCAACTCCTAGCCTCAAACGATCCTCCCTTTTCAGATTACAGGGAAAAGCCACTGCACCCAGTCTGGAATGCTTTAATACTCGGTATCAAAGTTGTTTTTTTTTTTTTTTTTTTTTTTCCTGGTCAGCAGTTAACTAGAAAATTCTATTAACCAATATACCCCTTTCCTTTCTTTCTTTTCTCTTTTTTTTCTTGAGACAGGTGTTGCTCTTTTGCCCAGATTGGAGTGCAGTGGTGCGATCACAGCTTACTGCAAGCCTCAAACTTCTGGGCTGAAGAGATCCTCCCACCTCAGCCTCTTAAATAGCTGGGACTACAGGCGTGTGTGTCATGCCCAGTTAATTTTTAATTTTTAATTGTTATTATTTTTTTTTGCAGAGATGGGGTCTCACTGTATTGCTTAGGCTGGTCTCAACTCCTGGGCTCAAGTAATCCTCCTGCCTCGGCTTCCCAAAGTGCTGGAATTACAGGCATGAGCTGCCATACCTGGCCCATACTCCTTTTCATATTACTTTTGGGTGGGTTGAGGTTTCTCCTGTTGCATTGTTAGGCGTACTATGGAAGCATAATGGCCATTAGAGGTCAGTAGAGCACAGGTAGATAGACCTGTTCTGTCTTCAAGACCAGGTTCTGTCCTACAGTAGAAAATTTGCAGAGCTAAGATTTTTTTTCCAGATTTATTTGGAGAACAAACTTAGATAAACAAAAAAGTACTTTATTGAGATATGATTGACATGTACACATTTGTAGGTATATAATATATACAACTCGATGAGTTTGGAGAGAAGTATACATCCGTGAAATCATTGCCACATTCTAGGCCATGAACATATTCATCAACTTCAAAAGTTTCTTCCCATCCACTTATTATTAATCATTATTATTGTTTTGTGATAAGAACATTTAACATAAGATCTACCCTCTTAGCAAAATTTTAAGTATACAAAGCAATATCGTTAACTGTAAGCACTGTGCTATATAGTAGATCTCTAGGACTTATCCTGTATAACAGAAACTTTGCACCCTTTGACTAACACCTCCCTATTTTACCCTCCCATTAATCCAGGCAAGCACCATTCTAGTCTCTGCTTCTATGAATTCAACTATTTTGCATTCATCACTTATGTGTCCTGTGTCTGGCTTATTTCACTTAGCACAATGTCCTCTGGATTCATTCATGTTGTTGCAAATGGCGAAATTTCTTTCCTTTATGATGCTGAATACTATTCCATTGTGTGTTTATACCAATTAAAAAAATCCATTCATTCATCGATGAACATTTGAGTTGCTTCCGTATTTTGGCCATTGTGAATAATGCCGAAATGAACATGGAAGCGCAGATATCTCTTTGAGATCCTGATTTCAATTCCTTTGGATACATACCAAGAAGTGGAATTGCTGGATTATATGGTAGTTTTATTTTTAATTTATTGAAGAACTTCCATAATGTATTCTATAGTGGCTGTGCTAATTTACATTCCCACGGACAGTATATGAGGGTTCCCTTTACTCCCATCCTTGCCAACACTGGTTATCTTTGGTCTTTCTGGTAGTAGCCATTCTAACATATGTGAGGTGATATCTTATTATGGTTTTAATCTGCAGTTCCCTGATGGAACATTTACTCATATATTTCAGTAATTTTTATTATATTCACAAGGTCATACAACCATCACCACTGTCTGTTTCCAGAAAATTTTTATCACCCCCAAAGAAACTGAGTACCCATTAGCAGTAGCCATTTCTCATCCTCTCCTCCTAGTCCTTGGCCACTACTAATGTACTTTTGGTCTCTAAATGTTAGGGGCTAAATATTTGTCTTAGTTTGTTTAGTTTGCTATAAGAAAATACCATAAACTGGGTAATTTATAAAAAACATAAATTTATTTTTGACAGTTCTGGAGATGGGGAAGTCGAAGATCAATGCACCAACAGATTTGGTGTCTGATGAAGGTCCATTTCTTAGTTCATAAATGGTGCCTTCTTGCTGTGTCTTTATGTGGTTGAAGGGGCAAATGACCTCCTTTGGCCTATTTTATAAGGGCACTAATCCCGTTCAGGAGGGGTCCACTCACATGACTTAATAAAAGCCAAGGGCCCCACCTCCCAGCACTATTGCTCTGGGGGTTAGGATTTCAACATATGAATTTGGGAGGGGACATGGACCTTCAAGCCATAGCAGTTGTCATTTCACTTTCTTGATGGTATCCTTCAAAGCACAAAAATTGTTATTTTGATAAGGTCCAACTTACCGATTTTTTCTTTAGTTTCTTGTGCTTTATGTGTCATATCTAAGAAACCAGTGCCTAATCCTAGGTTGTGAAGGGTTTTGTAGTTTTAGCTTTTGCGTTTAGGTCTTTGATCCATTTTGAATTAATTTTTGTAAATGATGTAAGATAGGTATCCAACTTCTTTCTTTTGCATATGGATATCTACTTGCCCCAGCACCATTTGTCCCATACTATTTAGGGCATCTAATTTACCAGTATTTAGCATAATTAAAAATGCACATTTCCTGTGTTCCATAAACTCTTCCTCTAACTTATGGAATATCAATGTGGCTCTATGAGGCCATATTCAAGGATATTAATTACAGCATTATTTTAATTATAAAATATAAGATACAATATATTATCATTGAGTAATGAATAAATGATGAAACATTCATATAATGGAACACAATATATTTGTTAAATGGAAAAATTATATGAGCTGATTTTGAAAGCTACCATGATATTTTACAGAGTTAAATAATTTTTTTAAAGCTGATATTTATTGAACTTTACTGTTGGCCAGGCATAGTTCTAAGTGCTCTATAAGTATTAAGTCATAACAAACCGACAACTCTAAGGTGTTATTATTACCCTATCTTACAGATGAAGTTTGTAGCGTTTAAGCAACTTGTTTGCCAAAGTCACATAACTAGTAAGCAGATAAACCAGGACACAAGAAGTCTGACTCAAAGTTGGCAGTCTAATCAATCTCTTTATGGTTGCCAAGTCTATATTGAATCTATATCTATATCTATCTATATGAAGGGGTGGCCTGCCCCTCCACACCTGTGGGTATTTCTAGTCGGGTGGGACGAGAGACTGAGAAAAGAAATAAGACACAGAGACAAAGTATAGAGAAACAACAGTGGTCCAGGGGACCGGCACTCAGCACACCAAGGACCTGCACCGGCACTGGCCTCTGAGTTCCCTCAGTTTTTATTGATTATTATTTTCATTATTTCAGCAAAAAGGAATGTAGTAGGAGAGCAGGGTGATAGTAAGGAGAAGGTCAGCAAAAAACATGTAAGCAAAAGAATCTATGTCATAATTAAGTTCAAGGGAAGGTACTATGCCTAGACGTGCACCTAGGCCAGATTTATGTTTCTCTCCACCCAAAAATCTCAGCGGAGTAAAGAATAACAAGGCAGCATTACTGCAAACATGTCTCGCCTCCCACCATAGGGCGGTTTTTCTCCTGTCTCAGGATTGAACAAATGTACAATCGGGTTTTATACCGAGACATTCAGTTCCCAGGGGCAGGCAGGAGACAGTGGCCTTCCTCTGTCTCAACTGCAAGAGGCTTTCCTCTTTTACTGATCCACTTCAGCACAGACCCTTTACGAGTGTTGGGCTGGGGGTCAGTCAGGTCTTTCTCATCCAACGAGGCCATATTTCAGACTATCACATGGGGAGAAACATTGGACAACACCCCACTTTCAAGGGCAGAGGTCCCTGTGGCCTTCCACAGTGCATTGTGCCCCTGGTTTATTGAGACTAGAGAACGGCGATGACCTTTATCAAGTATACTGCCTGTAAACGTTTTGTAAACAAGGCATGTCCTGCACAGCCCTAGATCCCTTAAACCTTGATTTTATACAACACATGTTTTTGTGAGCTCCAGGTTAGGTCAAAGTGGCTGGGGCAAAGCTACAAATTAACAACATCTCAGCAAAGCAATTGTTTAAAGTACAGGTCTTTTTCAAAATGGAGTCTCTTATGCCTTCCCTTTCTACATAGACACAGTAACAGGCTGATCTCTCCTTTTTTTCCCTACACTATATATACATATATCTAGTATATATACATACATATGTATTATACATGTGTATATTATATATGTATATATTATATATACATATATGAAGAGATTTTACATCTATATAAACTTCATATATAAAATATACAAATATATGTAAGATATGTAATTATAGATACATTTATATAAAATATATATCCATCCCAACTGGTTTTGAAATAAGCCATTTTTAAGTAAATAGGTTTCCATGAGGATTGCAAAATATGTAAGAGATAACCAGAAAAGTATCCGTAGTCAGGTTTGAAAGACAGGAAGGAGAAGAGTACAACGTGTACTCCGAGCCTCCTATATGTCTTTCTGTGCTATGGCTCTTACAGAAATGATCAGATTTAATTCTTACGATATTGTTACAAGGCATGAATTATACCCATTTGATAAAATAAGAACTTAAGAATTTAAGTGTTAAATATCTTTCTTAAGTTGCTTGGCAGAAGATGAGGCGAGGCTCTCCAGGTTGAAAGAACAGCCTAGGCTGGGCATGGTGGCTCATGCCTGTAACCACAGCACTTTGGGAGGCCGAGGTGGGTGGATCACCTGAGGTCAGAAATTCAAGACCACCCAGGCCAGCTTGGTGAAACACAGTCTCTACTAAAAATGCAAAAATTATCCAGGCATGGTGGGTCATGCCTGTAATCTCAGCACTTTGGGAGGCTGAGGTGGGTGGATCATGAGGTCAAGAGATCGAGACTCTCCTGGCCGACATGGTGAAACCCCATCTCTCCTAAAAATACAAAAATTAGCTGGGCGTGGTGGCATGCAGCTGTAGTCCCAGCTACTTGGGAGGCTGAGGCAGGAGAATCGCTTGAACCCAGGAGGCGGAGGTTGTGGTGAGCTGAGATTGCGCCACTGCACTCCAGCCTGGTGACGGAGTGAGACTTTGTCTCAAAAAAAAAAAAAAAAAAAAAAAGAATAGCCTAAAAAAAGGTGAAAAGATGATAGAATGGAATAAATAAAGTAACTGGCCAGACTAGAGCTGAGGGCTCATGTTGCAAAGAAATGGAAAACAAATGAAATAGACTTAGTGGGGATGTATTATGAAGGGTGTTGAGTACCAGACAGAGGGATTTAGATGTATTGACTCTGAGGAGCAGAGAGGAAAATTGGTGAATATGGGAGTTAAGATGGACATTCTTCTGAATTGCTTGAATTTGTTGAATTTGTTACAACAATCACATATTATTGTTGTAAGTAAAAAAAATTGAGATAGAGATATTTAAAAAACATGTTTGAGGCCTTACTGTTTGCTGGGTATTGTGCTACTATTGATTCCCATCAGACAAAGACTCCTAGGAACATACCTGTAGTTGAACAAAGTTGAGTTTATTGTCTTGTTGCAATGAGGAAGAAGATATACAACGATGAACCATGGGGCATGTCAGCGGGAGGGCATCTCATGCAGAAATTCCATTTTATCATTCTAATAAAGACAGACTTTGAAAACTTTTAAGTGGATGTTGACCAGTTAATTAAGGTTTAAAGAGTCAGTGTTGAAAGTGTATTTAAGCTGGGCACACTTCCAGGTAAAATATACAATCTCTAACTACTCAGACTGAGGACTGAAAGACTGCTAAAGAACTGACACATCTCGACCTTTTTCTTCGTTAGAACTTGTAAGTATGGCACATCTTTGGTTCACAAATTTTGACGAATTCTCATTCCAAACAGGACATTTCTCAGAGCGAGTTTCATGTCCTTATTACGAAGACTATAGATCAGAGGATTAAAAAGAGGAGTCATTACTGAATATACCAGTGTGAGAATCTTCTGCAATAAAGTTGAGATGCCATATGTAGGACTTACATACATTACCATGACTGTCCCATAGAAAAGAGATACCACAACCAAGTGAGAACCACAGGTAGAAAAGGCTTTTCTCCGACCAGCTGCAGAAGGGACCTGAAAAACAGCTCTTAGCAACAGGATATAGGATCGAAAAATGTACATACTAGTGAAAAAGAGGACCAGGAAGCACTGAGTATAGAAAATACATTCAGTTATGGGAGCTGGGGCACAGGATAGAGCCATCAATGGGTCCATGTCACACAGGAAGTGATCAATGATATTAGGACCACAGAAGGGGAGTTGGGAGATGAAGAAAATTGGAATTGGGTATCCAAGGAATCCAATAAGCCAACAGAAAGATACTAGCTTACCACATAACCTTCCAGTCATGATGGCAGGGTACTGCAGTGGGTGGCAGATGGCCAGGTATCGATCATAAGCCATTACTGCCAGAAAGAGACATTCAGTTGTTCCCAGTGAAAAGAAGAAATAGAACTGGAGGAAGCACCCAGTAGATGAGATGGCCTTGGTCTTGGAGAGAATGTTGGCTAGCATGTTAGGAACAGTGGAGGACACATACCAGATCTCAAGGAAGGCAAAGTTTCCCAGCAGAAAGTACATGGGGGTGTGTAGTTGTGGGTTGCATCTCACTGCATAGATGATGGCTCCATTTCCCAGCAAGCTCAAGACATAAATCACCAAAAACAATGAGAAGAGGAAAATCTGAATCTCCCAGCAACCAGGGAATCCCAGGAGAATAAACTCTGTCACGATGTGTGTTGCGGACCTGTTCATGGGTCTTAAGTCTATGAAGAAGAAAGACATGAGTGTAATCCAAGTCTCTTGGAGTGTAATCCAATTGCTTGCTACATATCTCAAGGATTTTATCGAGATGAGAACTTGAGGTATACAGGAAAATACATGAGATAATCTGAGACCAGGTGGGAATATATATGTCCTACCAGATTTTGAATTGATTGTGGTTCTCTGTGTTATTTTGCTAGAATCCAATGCAATCCAATGCAGCTAGAATTTTCGACACTACAGGGAAAAGAAAGAGAGATCAGACTGTCACTATGTCTATGTAGAAAGGGAAGGCATAAGAGACTCCATTTTGAAAAAGACCTGTACTTTAAACAATTGCTTTGCTGAGATGTTGTTAATTTGTAGCTTTGCCCCAGCCACTTTGCCCCAGCCATTGTGACCCAACCTGGAGCTCACAAAAACATGTGTTGTATAAAATCAAGGTTTAAGGGATCTAGGGCTGTGCAGGACGTTCCTTGTTAACAAAATGTTTATAAGCAGTATACTTGGTAAAAGTCATCGCTATTCTCTAGTCTCAATAAACCAGGGGCACAATGCACTGTGGAAAGCCACAGGGACCTCTGCCGTTGAAAGCGGGGTGTTGTCCAAGGTTTCTCCCCATGTGATAGTCTGAAATATGGCCTCGTGGAATAAGAAAGACCTGACTGTCCCCCAGCCCGACAGCCGTAAAGGGTCTGTGCTGAGGTGGATTAGTAAAAGAGGAAAGCCTCTTGCAGTTGAGACAGAGGAAGGCCACTGTCTCCTGCCTGCCCCTGGGAACTGAATGTCTCGGTATAAAACCCGATTGTACATTTGTTCAATCCTGAGACAGGAGAAAAACCGCCCTATGGTGGGAGGCGAGACATGTTTGCAGTAATGCTGCCTTGTTATTCTTTACTCCACTGAGATGTTTGGGTGGAGAGAAACATAAATCTGGCCCACATGCACTTCCGGGCACAGTACCTTCCCTTGAACTTAATTATGACATAGATTCTTTTGCTCACATGTTTTTTGCTGACCTTCTCCTTATTATCACCCGGCTCTCCTACTACATTCCTTTTTGCTGAAATAATGAAAATAATAATCAATAAAAACTGAGGGAACTCAGAGGCCGGTGCCGGTGCAGGTCCTTGGTGTGCTGAGTGCCGGTCCCCTGGACCACTGTTGTTTCTCTATACTTTGTCTCTGTGTCTTATTTCTTTTCTCAGTCTCTCGTCCCACCCGACTAGAAATACCCACAGGTGTGGAGGGGCAGGCCACCCCTTCAGATGCTAGTGGCAGAACCAGACAAATGCATTTTCTTTCTTTTCCTTGGATGCTGGAGAAGACCTTTTCAGCTTTTGATTTGTTTTTGCAATGTTGATTATGGGTTTCTAGCACAAGTTCATCAATTTTCTCTTATTTAGCACAAGTTGTTAGAAAAGACATTTTGAGGATAACTGATATAAAATTGGGTTAGATGTTTGAACAAAACAAAATAGATTGACTGCTGCATGGAGATACAACTCCATGATAATATTTTAAAAACATCTCTAACGATCGGCAGTGTTTATTTTTACGTTTTTTACACATACTATACAAAAAGGAACTATCTTACTTTTTGTAATCAGATACCGTGTAGATGAAATAAAGAAAATGATGTTTTCAATACAAAAATTTAGTTTATTTAGTGAGCTTTTTCGGTGGTGAAAACAAAGGGATTTTCTAAAAGAATATGAGATCAAATGGGGCTTCGTCTGCAATCCTATGGATTAGAATTTTGTTTACTGAAAGGAAGGTAAGTACCTTTCCAAATATTTGACTAGGTATGTACTTTTCAGTAGCAACTAGTTTGTGTATTTAAGAATTAAATAAAATATGCAAATGTGTTTAAACAACAGTAATCTTATACTTGATAAATACTTAAAATGTGCTGATTAAGCCTTAAAAAAGTGGTAGTTTTGGCTGAGCGTAATGTCTTATGCCTGTAATTCCAGCAATTTGAGAGGCCAAAGTGGGCAGATCGCTGAAGTCAGGAGTTTGAGACCAGCTTGACCAACATGGTGAAAACCCTTCTCTGCTAAAAATACAAAAATTAGCTGGGTGTGGTGATGTGTGCCTGTAATCCCAACTATTTGGGAAGCCAAGCAGAAGAACTGCTTGAACTCAGGAGGTGGAGGTTGCAGTGAGCTGAGATGGCACCATTGCACTCCAGCCTGGGTGACAGAGCGAGACTCCACCTCAAAAAAAAAAAAAAAAAAAAAAAGGTAGTTTCAGTATTGAGTTTCTTGTTAAGTTTAGATCTCTTGTCTTGTTTATTGCAGGTCACCAGTCATAACTTTGTCAGAAATGTAAAAGAAAAATGTGAAAGGCAACAAAGAACACAGAAGTTGAAGGAAGGATCAGGTATTCTTGGGAACGAAGATTTGAATTTCAACATCACTAGTTCTTTGGTAGTTTTTAAGGATGCATAAAAAGGGAAATTTGGAGCATCTGAGTTCTAAAGTTGTCCAGCTTTCCAATCAATGCTGAATTTAAAAGACATTTGTTTACCATCTTCCTTGAATAAGGTGCTCAATAGGTGATTTCCAGATTGTTGTTTACGAAGCATAAATATATCCCTTTCTCTGCTATACACAGGTCAGAGAACAAGTCCAGGCTCAGACTGAAATTGGGAACCAGAATTGTGAGATCTGAGCCTCCCGCCCTTTGTTCTGAATGCCTGCTTTATGAGAATAACAGTTTAGGACATTCTCCATTATACACTGACAACTTTACACTACACTTCGTCTTTTCTACTACCCTACTCTGTAAGTGCTTTATTAGCAGCAACATTGTTTTTTCTGAAGCCTTTGGAGAAATGTAGATAAGTAATGGAATGATCAAAAGCTGGGGAGCTTAACAGAAAGACCCGAGTAATCAATTTCAGAGTTTTCGCATTGATGGAATAAACTGATTCCACAAAGTCCTATATAACACCACCCTCCAAAGTCTCCAAAATGCTGTCTGGGAATAGTTAGGTAATTAGAATAGAATCTGCATTATTTTATGCCACAAACATACTGTTTCTCCTGTTTTTTTGAGATATATCATTATTTGAGCTACAGTCCTAGGAGACCAGCTCTTTCTTTTTCTTTTTTTTTTTTTTCGAGACGGTCTCGCTCTGTCGCCCAGGCTGGAGTGCAATGGCGCGGTCTCGGCTCACTGCAACCTCCACCTCCCGGGTTCACGCCATTCTCCTGCCTCAGCCTCCCGAGTAGCTGGGACTACAGGCGCCCTCCACCACGCCTGGCTAATTTTTTGTATTTTTAGTAGAGACGGGGTTTCACCGTGTGAGCCAGGATGGTCTGGATCTCCTGACCTCGTGATCCGACTGCCTCGGCCTCCCAAAGTGCTGGGATTATAGGCGTGAGCCACCGCGCCCGGCCGAAACCAGCTCTTTCATGTACTCTACTCCTTTCCAGTACAAGAAACTACCAACCAACCAATCAGCCCACCAGTCCACCCACCCTAAGTGTGACAGCTTGATTTAATAGCCTTCTGTTGAATGCCCCTCACTTAGTATATTGTCTTCCCAGGTGTCCTGAGAGAAGGAACGTACCACCTGATTACTCCTGGAAAGTAAGATTGTTTTCAGAAAGATGGTTGTTAATAACCATAAAATCATAGAATTAGAGGAAACGGTATAATGATCTAACTTCATTTTACAAATGAGGCTCAGAGAGGGGCATGACTTTTTACCCAATGAATATGTGTCCTGGATTCACATATGGAACTTTTATACTATACTATTATACTGCCTCCTTTGAGTCTTTGCAGAGAAACAGTGCCTAATCAGATTTATAAAGTCAAAGAGACTCTATAGTATATCATAGCAGTGGTTTCTTACCCATAATGATGGCTTTTCTGGCTCAGCTTGGAGACAGCGGTGCACATGGCAGAATTGAGCATAACCTCAGCATCAAGCATCTCCTCTTCGCTGGCTCTGTTGAGGAAAACTCCAGGTGAGGGCATTATATGTGGTTTATTGCCCTGCCTTCATTCCTGCAGACTCCAGAGGCTTTTCTCAGAATTTGCTGAGAGGTTTAACATGCGAATCAGTGTTAAATCTATGTTTTCTCTCAGGGATTACTGTAAAGCCCTGTGTTTCTCCCCATATGGTCTCAGTGGCTTACCCAAGTTTCCCTGGAGTGCGTTCTCTTTCCAACACTTGGGGCTCACCTAGAATTTAGTATATTAGCTTGTGTGTATATATATATTATATATATATAATATATATACACACAATAATTATATATAATATATATAATTATTATTAATTCTAATATATTGGCTAATATATTGCCCTAATATATTCTTAATAATAATTAATTCTAATATATTGGCTAATATATTGCCCTAATAATTAGGGCAGCAGAGGAGCTGGGGAATTACCACATTTCAGGAGGCTTCTATTGTAAAGAGATTGCATTCCTTTAAGGAATCATCCTCTGTGGGGATCAGTGAAATAAATGGTAGTTTTGCCTATGACTCTAATTCTGACACTGAGACATATTGATGAACACATCTTTTCTCTGTAGCTTAAATGAAGTGCTTTGACACAGAGAAACAGAAAACTATATTCTATTGGTCAGTTAAAAATTAAATTCACTAAATTTTCTTGAAGTCTTTCACTGTAAAGACCACGTGGTTGGTATTGGGAAGGAGCTGTCTTGAGTGACCTTGATGATGTGTAATTAATATGCAAGGAATTCCAAAATTGTTTATGTACAGAAGTCATTTAATCGACAAATGTAGTCAAATTGTCAGTTTCCACTCATTTCACTTTCTAACAGTGGAGAATTTGAAACTAGTGCAAATTAGAAATAGATTTAGCTTCGGTTTTTAAAAAAATAATTAGCCTTTTGTTTTTCTCCTGAAAAATTGGGGTTTCTCCCTGGGATCCTCTTAATCTACTTCTTCAAAGATGACTCCTAGGGAAAGGTGACGATGAGCAAGGAGAAAATCTTCGCTGATGGCTACTGGGGCAGCTTGTAAGTGAAATTGAGATTCAGTGACAATCTGTGCGAGGAGTTCTCAAATTTTAATGTGCATATGGATCACCTGGACATCTTGTTAAATTGCAGCGTCTGATTCAGAAGGTTGGGACCTGAGAGTGATTTTCTGACCTACTCTTAGGTAATGCTGACCCTGCTGGTTCAGCGGCCACACTGCATATCAATGGCCTAGGCCAGTCATTAGAAACACCCGGGGGACTGTTTAACGCTTTCTTTGGCTAGAGTCACATAGTAAAAAAGAAAAAAAACCTCCTGATATCCAGGTATTATGGCAGACAAATTAAATAAAAATCTTTAGATTGAGCCCGTGCATCAGTATTTTCTTTACTTAGAGATATGGTTTGGAGTTTTGTCCCCTCCAAATCTTATGCTGAAATATGTTTGAGGTGGAGCATAGTGGGAGGTGTTTGGGTCATGGGGGTGGATCCCTCATGAATGGCTTGGTGCCCTCCCTGCAGTAATGAGTAAGTTCTCACTCTATTAGTTCACGCTAGAGCTGGTGATTTAAAACAGCCGGGCACTTCCTCTCTTCTCTCTCTCTCACCACCATGTGACACACCTGCTGTCCTTTCACTTTCTGCTGTGAGTAAAAGCTTCCTCACAAGAAGCTGAATAGATGCTGGTGCCATGCTTGTATAGCCTGTGTAATCATGAGTCAAATAAAACCCCTTTTCTTTATAAATTACCCAGCCTCAGGTACTTTTTTGGTTTGTGATAGGATCTTGCTCTGCTGCCCAGGCTGAAATGGTACAATACTTGGCTCACTGCAGTCTCAACTTCCCAGGCTCAATTGATCTTCCCACTTCAGCCTCTCAGGTAGCTGAGACTACAGGTGTGCAACACCATGCCTGGCTAATACTTTTAGTTTTTTGTAGAGACAGACTCTCACTATGTTGCCAAGGCTGATCTCAAACTCCTGGACTCAAGTGATCCTCCTGCCTCAGCCTACCAAAGTATTGGGATTACAGAAATAAGACACCACACCTGGCCTCAGGTAGTTCTTTTATCAATTCTGGGAGTTTTCTGAAAGAGTCTTCAGTGTTTTCTAAGTAAACAATCATATTATCAGCAAACAGTGACAGTTTGACTTCCTCTTTACTGATTTGGATGCCCTTTACTTTTTTCTCTTGTCTGATTGCTCTGGCTGAGACTTCCATACTATGTTGAAGAGGATTTGTGAGAGTGGGCATCCTTGTCTTGTTCCAGTTCTCAGAGGGAATGCTTTCAACTTTTCCCATTCAGTATTATGTTGGCTGTGGGTTTGTCATAGATGGATTTTTATTATAATGAGGTACGTCCTCTGTATGTCCTCTGTATTCCAATTTTGCTGAGAGTTTTAACTACAAAGCAATGCTGGATTTTGTCAAATGCTTTTTCTGCATCTATTAAGATGATCATGTGATTTTTGTTTTTAATTCTGTTTATGTGATGTATCACTTTTATTGACTTGCATATGTTAAACCATCCCTGCATCCCTAGTATGAAACCCACTTGATCATGGTGGATTATCTTTTTGATATGTTGTTGGATTTGGTTAGCTAGTATTTCGTTAAGGATTTTTGCATCTATGTTTATCAGGGATATTGGTCTGTAATTTGCTTTTTTAAAAATTTTCTTTCCTGGGTTTGGTATTAGGGTGATACTGCCTCCATAGAATGACACAGGGAGGATTCCCTCTTTATCTTGTGTAATGGCATCAATAGGATTGGTACCTGCCCTTCTTTGAATGTCTGGTAGAATTCAGCTGTGAGTCCCTCTGGTCCTGGACTTCCTTTTGTTGGTAATTTTTTGTTACTGTTTAAATCTTGCCAATTGTTATTGGTCTCTTTAAGGTATCAAATTCTTCCTGATTTAAGCTGAGAGGGTTGTATCTTTCCAGGAATTTACCATCTCCTCTAGGTTTTCTAGTTTATGCACATGAAGGTGTTCATAGTAGCATTAAATGGTCTTTTGTATTTCTGCGATGTCAGTTGTATTATCTCCCGTTTCACTTCTAATTGAGCTTATTTGGATTTTCTCTCTTCTTTCCTTGGTTAATCTTGCTAATGGTGTATCAAATATTATTTACCTTTTCAAAGAAACAGCTTTTTGTTTCATTTATCTTTTCTATTTTTTTTTCTGTTTCAAATTCATTTATTTCTGCTCTAATCTTGGTTATTTCCTTTCTTCCGCTGGATTTGGGTTTGGTTTATTCTTGTTTCTCTACTTTCTTGTGGTGTGACCTTAGATTGTTTGTGCTCTTTCAGACTTTTTGATGTAGGCATTTAGGGCTATGAGCTTTCCTCTTAGCACCACCTTTGCTGTATCCCAGATGTTTTGATAGGTTGTGTCACTATTGTCATTCAGTTAGAAGAATTTTAAAATTTCCATCTTGATTTCATTTTGACTCAGTGATCACTCAAGAGCAGCCTATTCAATTTCCATTATTTGCATGGTTTTGAAGGTTCCTTTTGGTGTTGATTTCCATTTTTATTTCACTGTGGTCTGAGAGAGTGCTTGATATAAATTTGACTTTCTTAAATTTACTGAGGCTTGTTCTGTGGCTTATCATATGGCCTATCTTGGAGAAAGTTCGATGTGCTGATGAATAGAATGTATATTCTGCAATTGTTGAGTAGAATGTTCTGTTAATATCTGTTAGGTCCATTTGTTCCAGAGTATAGTTTAAATCTATTGTTTCTTTGTTGACTTTCTGTCTTGATGACCTGTCTAGTGCTATCAGTGGAGTATTGATGTCCCCTACTATTATTGTGTTGCTGTTTATCTCATTTCTTAGGTCTGTTAGTAAGTGTCTTATAAATTTGGGAACTCCAGTGTTAGGTGCATGTATATTTAGGATTGTGATATTTTCGTGTTAGACAAGGCCTTTTATCATTATATAATGTCTCTCTTTGTCTTTTTTAACTGCTGTTGCTTTAAAGTTTGTTTTGTCTGATATAAGAATAGCTACTCCTGCTCGCTTTTTGTGTTCATTTGCATGGAATGTCTTTTTCTACCTCTTTACCTTCAGTTTAGGTTAGTCTCTTGAAGGCAGCAAACAGTTGATTGATGAATTCTTATCCATTCTGCAGTCTTTTAAGTGGATCATTTATGCCATTGACATTCAACGTTAGTATTGAGATGTGAGATGCCATTCCATTCATCATGCTATTTGTTGCCTATACCTTCTTTTTTGTTGTTGTTGTTTTCTAATTGTGTTTTCCTTCCATATACTTTGTGTTCTAAGATACATGTGCAGAACTTGCAGGTTTGTTACATAGGTATACACGTGCCATGGTGGTTTGCTGTACCCATCAACCCATCATCTACATTACGTATTTCTCTGAATGCTATCTCTCCCTTAGCCCCCCACCCCCAACAGTCCCCAGTTTGTGATGTTATCTCCCTGTGTCCATGTGTTCTCATTGTTCAACTCCCACTTATGACTGAGAACATGTGGTGTTTGGTTTTCTATTCCTGTGTTAGTTTGCTGAGAATGATGGTTTCCAGCTTCATCCATGTCCCTGCGAAGGACATGAAGTCATCCTTTTTTGGCTGCATAGTATTCCATGAGGTGTATGTGCCACATTTTCTTTATCCAGTCTATCACTGATGGGCATTTGGGTTGGTTCCAATTCTTTGCTATTGTGAACAGTACTACAATAAACATACGTGTGCATGTGTCTTTATAGTAGAATCATTTATAATCCTTTGGGTATATATCCAGTAATGGGATCGCTGTGTCAAATGGTATTTCTGGTTCTAGATCCTTGAGGAATCACCGCACTGTCTTCCACAATGGTTGAACTAATTTACACTTCCATCAACAGCATAAAAGCATTTCTATTTCTCCACATCCTCTCCAGCATCTGTTGTTTTCTGACCTTATAATGATCACCATTCTAACTGGCATGAGTTGGTATCTCATTGTGGTTTTGATTTGCATGTCTCTTATGACTAGTGATGATGAACTTTTTTTCATATGTTCGTTGGCTGCATAAATGTCTTCTTTTGAGAAGTGTCTGTTCATATCCTTCACCCACTTTTCGATGAGGTTGTTTGTTTTTTTTCTTGTAAATTTGTTTAAGTTTCTTGTAGATTCTGGATATTAGCTCTTTGTCAGATAGAAGGATTGCAAAAATTTTCTCCCATTCCATAGGTTGCCTGTTCACCCTGATGATAGTTTCTTTTGATGTGCAGATGCTCTTTAGTTTAATTAGATCCCATTTGTCAATTTTGGCATTTGTTGCCATTGCTTTTGGTGTTTTAGTCATGAACTCTTTCCCCATGCCTATGTCCTGAATGGTATTGCCTAGGTTTTCTTCTAGGGTTTTTATAGTTTTAGATCTTATGTTTAAGTCTTTGATCCATCTTGAGTTAATTTTTGTATAAGGTGTAAGGAAGGGGTCCAGTTTCAGTTTTCTGCATATGGCTAGCCAGTTTTCCCAACACCATTTATTAAATAGGGAGTGCTTTCCCCATTGCTTGTTTTTGTCAGGTTTGTCAAAGATCAGATGGTTGTAGATATATGGCGTTATTTCTGAGGCCTCTGTTCTGTTCCATTGGTCTATATATGTGTTTTGGTAGCAGTACCATGCTGTTTTGGTTACTGCAGCCTTTCAGTATAGTTTGAAATCAGGTACCGTGATGCCTCCAGCTTTGTTCTTTTTGCTGAGGATTGTCTTGGCTATACGGGCTTGTTTTTGGTTCCATATGAAATTTAAGGTAGGTTTTTCTAATTCTGTGAAGAAAGTCAATGGTAGCTTGATGGGGATAGCATTGAATCTATAAATTACTTTGGGCATTATGGCCTTTTTTACAATATTGATTTTTCCTACCCATGAGCTGGAATGTTTTTCCATTTGTTTGTGTCCTCTCTTATTTCCTTGAGCAGTGGTTTGTAGTTCTCCTTGAAGAGGTCCTTCACATCCTTTGAAAGTTGGATTCCTAGGTATTTTATTTTCTTTGCAGCAATTGTGAATGGAAGTTCACTCATGATTTGGCTCTCTGTTTGTCTATTATTGGTGTATAGGAATTCTTGTGATTTTTGCACATTGAGTTTTGTATTCTGAGACTTTGCTGAAGCTGCTTATCAGCTTAAGGCGATTTTGGGCTGAGATGATGGTGTTTTCTAAATATACAATCATGTCATCTGCAGAGACAATTTGACTTCCTCTCTCTTCCTATTTGAATACCTTTATTTCTTTCTCTTGCTTAATTTCCCTGGCCAGAACTTCCATTACTATGTTGAACAGGAGTGGTGAGAGAGGGCATCCTTGTCTTGTGTCAGTTTTCAAAGGGAATGCTTCCAGCTTTTGCCCATTTAGTATGATATGGCTGTGGGTTTGTCATAAATAGGTCTTATTATTTTGAGATTTGTTCCATCAATACCTAGTTTATTGAGAGTTTTTGCATGAAGGAGTGTTGAATTTTATTGAAGGTCTTTTCTGCATCTTGAAATAATCATGTGGTTTTTCTTGTTGGTTTTGTTTATGTGATGGATTACATTTATTGATTTGCATATGTTGAACCAGCCTTGCATCCCAGGGATGAAGCTGACTTGATCGTGGAGGATAAACTTTTTGATGTGCTGCAGGATTTGGTTTGCCAGTATTTTATTGAGGATTTTTGCATCGATGTTCATCAGGGATATATGCCTGAAATTTTCTTTTTTTTTGTTTTGTCTCTGCCAGGTTTTGGAATTAGGATGATGCTGGCCTCATAAAATGAGTTAGGGAGGAGTCCCTGTTTTTCTATTGTTTAGAATAGTTTCAGAAGGAATGGTACCTTCTCCTCTTTGTATCTCTGGTAGAATTTGGCTGTGAATCTGTCTGGTCCTTGGCTGAAAAATGAAGCATTCACTTAATTGCTGTACATCTTTGACTATTTTCTAGAGTACTGATAAAGCTGATTTGGACAGTTTTTGACATTTTTCTCCATGTTTCTGTAGAGGAATGTATCTTTGGAATTTCCTACTATACCATTTTCAGTTATATACACGCATAAGTGATAAAAATAAAGAAAAGCAAGGGAGAATTGAGACAATTACTCCCCCCACTTTGGTACATAGTAAGATGGATGTATCTGGGGAGTGACCCACTTGAGGAGGCAGTCTGTCCCTTAGCAGAGCTCCAGCACTGTGCTGGGAGATCTGCTGCTCTCTTCAGAGCCAGCAGGCAGGAACGTTTAAGTGTGTTGAAGCTGTGCCCATAGCCACCCCTTCCCCTGGGTGCTCTGTCCCTAGGAGATGGGAGTTTTATCTATGAGATTAGCCCCTGACTGGGGCTGCTGCCTCTCTTGCAGGGATGCCCTGCCCAGAGAGGAGAATTCCAGAGAGGCAGTCTGACTGCAAAGGCTTTGCTGAGCTGCAGTGAGCTCTGCCCAGTTTGAACTTCCTGGCAGCCTAGTTTACAGTGTGAAGGGAAAACTGCCTACTCAAGCCTCAATAATGACAGATGCCCCTCCCCCCACCAAGCTCGAGCATCCCAGGTCAACTTTAGACTGCTGTGCTGGCAGTGAGAATTTCAAGCCAGTGGATCTTAGCTTGCTGGGCTTTGTGGGGTTGGGATCCACTGAGCTAGACCACTTGGCTCCCTGGTTTCAGCCCCCTTTCCAGGTGAGTGAAGGGCTCTGACTCACTGGTGTTCCAGGTGTCACTGGGGTATGAAAAAGCAAAACAAACAAACAAACAAAAAAACAAACTCCTGCAACCACTTTGGTGTCTTCCCAAATGGGCACCCAGTTTTGTGCTTGAAACCCAGGGCCCTGGTGGTGTAGGGAATCTCCTGGTCTGCGGGTTGTGAAAACCATGGGGAAAACATAGTATCTGGGTCAGAATGCCCCATTCCTCACTGCATGGTCCCTCATGGCTTCCCTTGGCTAGGGAAGGGAGTTCCCTGACCCCTTGCACTTCCCAAGTGAGGCGACGCCCCACCCTGCTTCAGCTCGCTTTCCGTAGGCTGCACCCACTGTCTAACCAGTCCCAATGAGATGAGCCAGGTACCTCAGCTGGATATGCAGAAATCACCCGCCTTCTGTGTTGATCTTGCTGGGAGCTGCAGACTGGAGCTGTTCCTATTTGGCCATCTTGCTAGCCCTCATATTTTTGTTTTATAGGTCCTGTGAGATTTATGCTTTAACTTCTGTTTTGAGGTGTTTCCAGGATTTGTTTCAAGATTTAGAACTCCTTTTTGCAGTTCTTATAGTCTTGGCATTGTAGTGGCAAATTCTCTCAGCATTTGTTTGTCTGAAAAAGACTGTATCTTTTCTTCATTTTAGAAGCTTATTTTTGCTGGATACAAAGTTCTTGGCTGATAATTGTTTTAAGGAGGCTGAAGATAGGGCCCCAATCCCTTCTAGTTTATAGTGTTTCTGCTGATAAATCTGTTGTTAATCTGATAGCTTTTCCTTTATAGGTTACCTGGTGCTTTTGTTTCACAGCTCTTAAGATTCTTTCCTTCATCTTAACTTTAGATAACCTGGTGACAATGTGTGTAGGCAATGATCTCTTTGTGATGAATTTCCCAGGCATTCTTTGAACTTCTTATATTTGGATGTCTAGGTCTCTAGCATGGCCAGGGAAATTTTCCTCCATTATTCCCCAAATATGTTTTCCAAACTTTTAGATTTCTCTTCTTCAGGAATGCCGATTATTCTTAGGTTTGGTCATTTAACATAATCCTAGACTTCTTGGAGGCTTTGTTCATATTTTATTTTATTTTATTTGTTTTTTTTGTTGTTGTTGAGACAAAGTTTCACTCTTGTTGCCCAGGCTGGAGTGCAATGGCATGATCTTGGCTCACCACAAACTCTGCCTCCTGGGTTGAAGTGATTCTCCTGCCTCAGCCTCCCGAGTAGCTGGGATTACAGGCATGTGCCACCATACCTGGCTAATTTTGTATTTTTAGTAGAGACGGGGTTTCTCCATGTTGGTCAGGTTGGTCTTGAACTCCTGATCTCAGGTAATCCACCCGTCTTGGCCTCTCAAAGTGCTGGGATTACAGGCGTGAGCCACCGTGCCTGGCCCATATTTTCTTATTCTTTGTCTTTGTTGCATTAAGTTAATTCAAAAACCTTGTCTTTGAGCTCTGAAGTCCTTTCTTCTGCTTGTTCAATTCTATTGGCGAGATTTTCCAGAGCATTTTGCATTTATATAAGTGTGTCTATTGTTTCCTGAAGTTTTGATTGTTTTTTATTTATGCTATCTAGTTCATTGAAAATTTCTCCCCTCATTTCTTGCATCCTTTCTTTGGCTTTCTTAAATTGGGCTTCGCCTTTCTTTGGTGCCTCCTTGATTAGCTTAATAACTACTTCTGAACTCTTTTTCAGGTAAATCAGGGACTTCTTCTTGTTTGGATCCATTGATGGTGAGCTGGTATATTTTGGGGGTGTTAAAAAACCTTGTTTTGTCATATTAACAGAGTTAGCTTTCTGGGTCCCCTCTCATTTGGGTAGGCTCTGTCAAGGAAAGGTCTATGGTTCAAGGCTGTTGTTCAGATTCTTTTCTCCCATGGATGTTTCCTTGATATAGTACTCTCCTTCTTTTCCTAGGGATGTGGCTTCCTGAGATGTGAGCTGTAGTGATTGTTGTCTCTTTTCTGGATCTAGCTACCTAGCATGTCTAGCATGCTCTGGGCTGGTACTGGGGGTTGTCTGCACAGAGTCCTGTGATGTGAACCATCTGTGGGTCTCTCAGCCATAGATACCAGCACTTGCTCTGGTGGAAGTGGCAGGGGTGGGGGTAAAATGAACTCTGAGGGTCTTTAGCTTTGGCTGTTTAATGCACTATTTTTGTGCTGATTGGCCTCTTGCCAGGAGGTGGCGCTTTCAAGAGAGCATCAGCTGTGTTAGTATGCGGAGGAACAGGTGGTGGATGGGGCCCTAGAACTCCCAAGAGTATATGCCCTTTGTCTTCAGCTACCAGGGTGAGTAGGGAAGGACCATTAGGTGGGGACAGGGCTAGGCGTATCTGAGCTCAGACTCTCCTTAGGCGGGTCTTGCTGCAGCTGCTGTGGGGGTTGGGGGTGTGGTTCCCAGGTCAATGGAGTTATGTTCCTAAGAGGATTATGGCTGCCTCTACTGTGTCTTGCAGTTGTCAGGGAAGTGGGGGAAAGCCGGTAGTCACAGGCGTCACCCAGCTTCCACACACCTGAAAAGGCTGGTCTCACTCCCACCATGCCGCTTCCTGCAATAACACCTAGTCTGTTTCCAGGCAGTGGGCAAGCAGGGCTGAGAACTTACCCTGGCCTGCCCGCCTTTCACCTGAGAAAGTAAGCAGAGCTGTGGAGTCTGCACAGCGGATTCACATCCTCCCTCGAGTTCTGGGCAGGAGACTTCTTGATTAGTTTAAATTGTTACAAAGTTCATCTGGAAGTTTCCGTCTGTGGCCCTTCCCCAGTGCATCTTGCAGCCCTCTCTGAGGGCCCCTGTGAGGCAAGGCAGAAATGGCTTGCTAGGGGACCCAGCGAGCACACAGGGCTTTTCCTGCATCTTCCTCTACCACTGTATTTCACTAGGCTCTCTAAATTGACTCAGCTGCAGGTAAGGTCAGTATCTTCTCCCATGATCTAGACCTTCAGGTTCCACAGTGAGGGTTTGTTTTCAGGGGTGGACAATTCCCCTTTCCCACTTCCACAACTTGGGCACTCCTAGTGTTTGGGGTGTCTTCTGGGCCCTGCAGGAGCAATCTACTTCTTCCACCGGATCTATGGGTTCTCTTTGCTTTCCTGATTTATTCCTGCAGTTGTTCTGAAGCAAAAGTTCATGATTCGAGCCTCCATATGCTGCTCTGTTGGTCTGAGTGGGAGCTGCAATCTAGTCCTGCTTCCTGTTTGCCATGATCTCTCCAATCCGCATAATGTTTTTGAAGTTTATCTGTGTTGTACTGTGTATCAGTACTTAATTCCTTTTCTGTGACTGAATAATATTACGTCATTTGGATATACCACATTTTAAAATACGTTCATCAGTTGATGGATGTTTGGGTTCTTTTGGCTATTGTGAATAGTACTGCTATGAACATTCATATGTAGGTTTTTATTCGAATATCTGTTTTTAATTATTTGGGGTATATACTTAGGAGTGGAATTGCTGAGTCTTATGGTAATTCTATTTTTAACTTATTTAGAAACTGACAAACTATTTTCTAAAGTGGCTGCATCATTTTACATTCCCTTCAAGAATATATGAGAGTTCCAATTTTTCATATTCTCACCAACACTCGTTATTTTCAGCTTTTTAGAAAAATTATAACTATTCTAGTGGATATGAACTCATTGTGGTTTTGATTTGCATTTCCCTAATAACTAATGATATTGAGCATCTATTCATGTACTTTTTGACCATCTGTATAGCTTCTGTGGAGAAATGTCTATGTAAGTCCTTTGCCTATTTAGAAATTGTGTTATCTTTTTGTCGTTGAGTTGTAAGAATTCTTTATATATTCTGGACACCAGACACCAGATATATGACTTGCAAGTATGTTTTCCCATTCCATAGGTTGCCTTTTCACTCTTTTGATAGTGTCTTTTGATGCACAAAATTTTTAAAATTTTGATGAAGTCTATTGATTAATTGATTGATTGAGACAGGGTCTTGTTCTGTCACCCAGGCTGGAGTTGGCACCATCATAGCTCACTGAAGCCTGGAACTCCTGAGCTCAAGGGATCCTCCTACTTTAGCCTCCTGAGAAGCTGGGACTACCGGCACATGTGCTTGGCTAATTTTTAAACTTTCCTGTAGAGACAGGGTCTTGCTTTGTTTCTCAGGCTGGTCTTGAGCTCCTGTCTTCAAGTGATCCTCCTGCCTCAGCATCCCAAAGTGCTGAGATTAGAGGCATAAGCCTGGCTCAATTATCTATTTTTGAATTTGATTTCTTAAACTTTTCATTATATACCTAAAGAACCGTTAACTAATTCAAGGATACAAAGGTTTAAATCTATGTTGTCTTCTGAGAGTTTTATAACTTTAGCACTTATATTTAGGTATTTGATTAATTTTGAGTTATTTTTTATATGGGATAAAATAAGAGTCCAATTTCATTCTTTTGCACATCATATCCAGTTGTCCCAGTACCATTTGTTAAAGAGACTATTCTTTCTCCATTGAATGATCTTGGCGCCCTCGTTAAAAATTAATTGACTGGCTGGGCTCGGTGACTCACGCTTGTAATCCCAGCACTTTGGGAGGCCGAGGCAGGCGGATCATGAGGTCAGGAGATCGAGACCACGGTGAAACCCCGTCTCTACTAAAAATACAAAAAAAAAATTAGCCGGGCGTGGTGGTGGGCGCCTGTAGTCCCAGCTACTCGGGGAGGCTGAGGCAGGAGAATGGCGTGAACCTGGGAGGCAGAGCTTGCAGTGAGCCGAGATTGCGCCACTGCACTCCAGCCTGGGCAACAGAGCAAGACTCCATCTCAAAAAAAAAAAAAAATTAATTGACCACAGATATATAGGTTTATTTCTAAACTTCCAATTCTATTCTGTTAATCTATATGTCTGTTTTATACCAATACCACACTGCCTTGATTCCTGTAGCTCTGTAGTAAGTCTTGAAATCAGAAAGTATGAGTCCTTTCACTCTGTTCTTTTTCAAGATTGTTTTGGCTATTTTGGGTCTTTTGAGATTCCCTATAAGTTTTAGTATTGGCTTTTGCATTTCTGTGAAAAAGTCCATTGGAATTTTGATATAGATTGCATGGAATCTGTAAAGAACTTTGAGAAGCATTGTGATCTTAATGATGTTATGCATTCCAATCCATGAACAGGAGATGTTTATGCATTTACTTGTCTTAAATCTATTTCACAATGTTTTGTAGTTTCTATAAGTCTGATACCACTTTAATTAAATCAATTCCTAAGTATTTAGCTATTTTTGATGCTATTAGAAATGAATTTGGCTTTTTTTTTGAGATGGAATCTCACTTTTTTTTGATATTAGAGGGATTTATTTCAAAAATGATTTTAAGAAATATACAATCAGTAAATTTGAAATAAACCAATCTATAAAATTTTGATTCATACACTTTTGGAAAACATCTTACATTATTCAAAGTTATACCTTTGTGGATTTAATTAATACCCAACACATAAGGCAATTCTTTTTTTTTTATTATACTTTAAGTTTTAGGGTACATGTGCCCAACATGCAGGTTTGTTACATATGTATACATGTGCCATGTTGGTGTGCAGCTGCCATTAACTCATCGTTTAACATTAGATATATCTACTAATGCTATCCCTGCCCCCCTCTCCCTACCCCACAACAGGTCCTGGTGTGTGATGTTCCCCTTCCTGTGTCCATGTGTTCTCATTGTTCAATTCCCACCTATGAGTGAGAACATACAGTGTTTGGTTTTTTGTTCTTGTGAGAGTTTGCTGAGAATGATGGTTTCCAGCTTCATCCATGTCCCTCTAAAGGACATGAACTCATCATTTTTTATGGCTGCATAGTATTACATGGTGTATATGTGCCACATTTTCTTAATCCAGTCTATCATTGTTGGACATTTGGGTTGGTTCCAAGTCTTTGCTATTGTGAATAGTGCTGCAATAAACATATGTGTGCATGTGTCTTTATAGCAGCATTATTTATAATCCTTTGGGCATATACCCAGTAATGGGATGGCTGGGTCAAATGGTGTTTCTAGTTCTAGATGCCTGAGGTATCGCCACACCGACTTCCACAATGGTTGAACTCATTTACAGTCCCACCAACAGTGTAAAAGTGTTCCTATTTCTCCACATCCTCTCCAGCACCTGTTGTTTCCTGACTTTTTAATTATTGCCATTCTAACTGGTGTGAGATGGTATCTCATTGTGGTTTTGATTTGCATTTCTCTGATGACCAGTGATGATGAGCATTTTTTCATGTGTCTTTTGGCTGCATAAATGTCTTCTTTTGAGAAGTATCTGTTCATATCCTTTTCCCACTTTTTGATGAGGCTGTTTTTTTCTTGTAAATTTGTTGGAGTTCATTGTAGATTCTGGATGTTAGCCCTTTGTCAGATGAGTAGATTGCAAAAATTTTCTCCCATTCTGTAGGTTGCCTGTTCACTCTGATGGTAGTTTCTTTTGCTGTGCCAAAGTTCTTTAGTTTAATTAGATCCCATTTGTCAATTTTGGCTTTTGTTGCCATTGCTTTTGGTGTTTTAGACATGAAGTCCTTGCCCATGCCTATGTCCTCAATGGTATTGCCTAGGTTTTCTTCTAGGGTTTTTATGGTTTTAGTTCTAACATGTAAGTCTTTAATCCATCTTGAATTAATTTTCGTATAAGGTGTAAGGAGGGGCTCCAGTTTCAGTTCTCTGCATATGGCTAGCCAGTTTCCCCAGCACCATTTATTAAATAGGAAATGCTTTCCCCATTGCTTGTTTTTGTCAGGTTTGTCAAAGATCAGCTACTTGTAGATATGTGGCATTATTTCTGAGGCCTCTGTTCTGTTCCATTGGTCTATATCTCTGTTTTGGTACCAGTACCATGCTGTTTTGGTTACTGTAGCCTTGTAGTATAGTTTGAAGTCAGGTAGCGTGATGCCTCCAGCTCTGTTCTTTTGGCTTAGGATTGACTTGGCGATGCAGGCTCTTTTTTGGTTCCATATGAACTTTAAAGTAGTTTTTTCCAATTCTGTGAAGAAAGTCATTGGTAGCTTGATGGCAATAGCATTAAATCTATAAATTACCTTGGGCAGTATGGCAATTTTCACGTTATTGATTCTTCCTACCCATGAGCATGGAATGTTCTTCCATTTGTTTGTATCCTCTTTTATTTCATTGAGCAGTGGTTTGTAGTTCTCCTTGAAGAGGTCCTTCACATCCCTTGTAAGTTGGATTTCTAGGTATTTTATTCCCTTTGAAGCAATTGTGAATGGGAGTTCACCTCACGATTTGGCTCTCTGTTTGTCTGTTATTGGTGTATAAGAATGCTTGTGATTTTTGTACATTGATTTTGTATCCTGAGACTTTTCTGAAGTTGTTTATCAGCTTAAGGAGATTTTGGACTGAGACAGTGGGGTTTTCTAAATATACAATCATGTCATCTGTAAACAGGGACAATTTGACTTCCTCTTTTCCTAATTGAATACCCTTTATTTCCTTCTCCTGCCTGATTGCCCTGGCCAGAACTTCCAACACTATGTTGAATAGGAGTGGTGAGAGAGGGCATCCCTGTCTTGTGCCAGTTTTCAAAGGGAATGCTTCTAGTTTTTGTCCATTCAGTATGATATTGGCTGTGGGTTTGTCATAGGTAGCTCTTATTATTTTGAGATGCATCCCATCAATACCTAATTTATTGAGAGTTTTTAGCATGAAGGTTGTTGAATTTTGTCAAAGGCCTTTTCTGCATCTATTGAGATAATCATGTGGTTTTTGTCGTTGGTTCTGTTTATATGCTGGATTATGTTTATTGATTTGCATATGTTGAACCAGCCTTGCATCCCAGGGATGAAGCCCACTTGATCATGGTGGATAAGCTTTTGGATGTGCTGCTGGATTCGCTTTGCCAGTATTCTATTGAGGATTTTTGCATCGATGTTCATCAAGGATCTTGGTCTAAAATTCTCTTTTTTTGTTGTGTCTCTGCCAGACTTTGGTATCAAGATGATGCTGGCCTCATAAAATGAGTTAGGGAGGATTCCCTCTTTTTCTATTGTTTGGAATAGTTTCAGAAGGAATGGTACCAGCAACTCCTTGTACCTCTGGTAGAATTCAGCTGTGAATCCATCTGGTCCTGGACTTTTTTTGGTTGGTAAGCCATTAATTATTGCCTCAATTTCAGAGCCTGTTATTGGTCTATTCAGAGATTCAACTTCTTCCTGGTTTAGTCTCGGGAGGGTGTACGTGTCAAGGAATTTATCCATTTCTTCTGGATTTTCTAGTTTATTTGCATAGAGGTGTTTATAGTATTCTCTGATGGTAGTTTGTATTCCTGTGGGATTGGTAGTGATATCCCCTTCATCATTTTTTATTGCATCTATTTGATTCTTCTCTCTTTTCTTCTTTATTAGTCTTGCTAGCGGTCTATCAATTTTGTTGATCTTTTCAAAAAACACCTCCTGGATTCATTGATTTTTTTGAAGGGTTTTTTGTGTCTCTATTTCCTTCAGTTCTGCTCTGATCTTAGCTATTTCTTGCCTTCTGCTAGCTTTTGAATGTATTTGCTCTTGCTTCTCTAGTTCTTTTAATTGTGATATTAGGGTGTCAATTTTAGATCTTTCCTGCTTTCTCTTGTGGGCATTTAGTGCTATAAATTTCCCTCTACACACTGCTTTGAATGTGTCCCAGAGATTCTGGTATGTTGTGTCTTTGTTCTCATTGGTTTCAAAGAACATCTTTATTTCTGCCTTCATTTCGTTATGTACCCAGTAGTCATTCAGGAGCAGGTTGTTCAGTTTCCATGTAGTTGAGTGATTTTGAGTGAGTTTCTTAATCTTGAGTTCTAGTTTGATTGCACCATGGTCTGAGAGACAGTTTGTTATAATTTCTGTTCTTTTACATTTGCTGGGGAGTGCTTTACTTCCAATTATGTGGTCAATTTTGGAATAGGTGTGGTATGGTACTGAAAAGAATATACATTCTGTTGATTTGGGGTTGAGAGTTCTGTAGATGTCTATTAGGTCTGCTTGGTGCAGAGCTGAGTTCAATTCCTGGATATCCTTGTTAACTTTCTGTCTCGTTGATCTGTCTGATGTTGACAGTGGGGTGTTAAAGTCTCCCATTATAATTGTGTGGGAGTCTAAGTCTCTTTGTAGGTCTCTAAGGACTTGCTTTATGAATCTGGGTGCTCCTGTATTGGGTGCATATATATTTAGGATAGTTAGTTCTTGTTGTTGAATTGATCCCTTTACCATTATGTAATGGCCTTCTTTGTCTCTTTTGATCTTTGTTGGTTTAAAGTCTGTTTTATCGGAGACTAGGATTGCAACCCCTGCCTTTTTTTGTTTTCCATTTGCTTGTTAGATCTTTTTCCATCCCTTTATTTTGAGCCTATGTGTGTCTCTGAAGGTGAGATGGGTTTCCTGAATATGGCACACTGATGGGTCTTGACTCTTTATCCAATTTACCAGTGTGTGCCTTTTAATTGGAGCATTTAGCCCATTTACATTTAAGGTTAGTATTGTTATGTGTGAATTTGATCCTGTCATTATGATGTTAGCTGGTTATTTTGCTCATTAGTTGATGCAATTTCTTCCTAGCCTTGATGGTCTTTACAATTTGGCATGTTTTTATGGTGGCTGGTACCGGTTGTTCCTTTCCATGTTTAGTGCTTCCTTCAGGAGCTCTTTTAGGGCAGGCCTGGTGGTGACAAAATCTCTCAGCATTTGCTCGTCTGTAAAGTATTTTATTTCTCCTTCACTTATGAAGCTTAGTTTGGTTGGATATGAAATTCTGAGTTGAAAATTCTTTTCTTTAAGAATGTTGAATATTGGACCCCACTGTCTTCCAGATTGTAGAGTTTCTGCCAAGAGATCTGCTGTTAGTCTGATGGGCTTCCCTTTGTGGGTAACCTGATCTTTCTCTCTGGCTGCCCTTAACATTTTTTCCTTCATTTCAACTTTGGTGAATCTGACAATTATGTGTCTTGGAGTTACTCTTCTCGAGGAGTATCTTTGTGGCCTTCTCTGTATTTCCCAAATCTGAATGTTGGCCTGTCTTGCTAGATTGGGGAAGTTCTCCTGGATAATATCCTGCAGAGTGTTTTCCAACTTGGTTCCATTCTCCCCATCACTTTCAGGTACACCAATCAGATGTAGATTTGGTCGTTTCACATAGTCCCATATTTCTTGGAGGCTTTGTTTGTTTCTTTTTATTCTTTTTTCTCTAAACTTCTCTTCTTGCTTCATTTCATTCATTTGATCTTCCATCAGTGTTACCCTTTTTTCCAGTTGATTGAATCGGCTACTGAGGCTTGTGCATTCATCACGTAGTTCTCGTGCCGTGGTTTTCAGCTCCGTCAGGTCCTTTAAGGACTTCTCTGCATTGGTTATTCTAGTTAGCCATTCATCTAATCTTTTTTCAAGGTTTTTAACTTCTTTGCCATGGGTTCCTCCTTGGTGCAGAGCTGAGTTCAATTCCTGGATATCCTTGTTAACCTTCTGTCTCGTTGATCTGTCTAATATTGACAGTGGGGGTGTTAAAGTCTCCCATTATTATTGTGTGAGAGTCTAAGTCTCTTTGTAGGTCTCTAAGGACTTGTCTTATGAATCTGGGTGCTCCTGTATTGGGTGCATATATATTTAGGATCATTAGCTCTTCTTGGTGAATTGATCCCTTTACCATTATGTTATGGCTTTCTTTGTCTCTTTTGATCTTTGCTGGTTTAATGTCTGTTTTGTCAGAGACTAGGATTGCAACCCCTGCTTTTTTTTCTTTCCACTTGCTTGTTAGATCTTCCTCCATCCCTTTATTTTGAGCATATGTGTGTCTCTGCATGTGAGATGGGTCTCCTGAATACAGCACACCAATGGGTCTTGACTCTTTATCCAATTTGTCAGTCTGTGTCTTTTAATTGGTGCATTTAACACATTTACATTTAAGGTTAATATTGTTATGTGTGAATCTGATCCTGTCATTATGATGTTAGTTGGTTATTTTGCCTGTTAGTTGATGCAGTTTCTTCCTAGCTTTGATGGTCTTCACAATTTGGCATGTTTCTGCAGTGTCTCGTACCGGTTGTTTCTTTCCACATTTAGTGCTTCCTTCAGGAGCTCTTGAACAAAGACACAACATGCCAGAATCTCTGGGACACATTTAAAGCAGTGTGTAGAGGGAAATTTATAGCACTAAATGCCCATGAGAGAAAGCAGGAAAGATCTAAAGTCAACACACTAACATCACAATTAAAAGAACTGGAGAAGCAAGAGCAAACAAATTCAAAAGCTAGTAGAAGAGAAGAAATAACTAAGATCAGAGTAGAAGTGAAGGAGATAGAGACACAAAAAACCCTTCAAAAAATCAATGAATCCAGGAGCTGGCTTTTTGAAAAGATCAACAAAATTGATAGACAGCCATCAAGACTAATAAAGAAGAAAAGAGAGAGGAATCAAATAGATGCAATAAAAAATGATAAAAGGGATAACATCACCAATCCCATAGAAATACAAACTACCATCAGAGAATACTATAAACACCTCTATGCAAATAAACTAGAAAATCCAGAAGAAATGGATAAATTCCTGGATACATACACCCTCCCAAGACTAAACCAGGAAGAAGTTGAATCTCTCAATAGACCAATAACAGGCTCTGAAGTTGAGGCAATAATTAATATCCTACCAACCAAAGAAAGTACAGGACCAGACAGATTCACAGCCAAATTCTACCAGAGGTAGAGGTACAAAGAGGAGCTGGTACCATTCCTTCTGAAACTATTCCAATCAACAGAAAAAGAGGGAATCCTCCCTAACTCATTTTATGAGGCCAGCATCCTCCTGATACCAAAGTCTGGCAGAGACACACAAAAAAATAATTTTATACCAATATCCCTGATGAACATCGATGTGAAAATCCTCAATAAAATACTGGCAAATCAAATCCAGTAGCACATCCAAAAGCTTATCCACCATGATCAAGTGGGCTTCATCCCTGGGATGCAAAGCTAGTTCAACATATGCAAATCAATAAACGTAATCCATCACATAAACAGAACCAACAACAAAAACCATATGATTATCTCAATAGATGCAGAAAAGGCCTTTGACAAAATTCAATAGCCTTCATGCTAAAAACTCTCAATAAACTAGGTATTGATGTAACCTATCCCAAAATAATAAGACCTATTTATGACAAAACCACAGCCAATATCATACTGAATGGGCAAAAACTGAAAGCATTCCCTTTGAAAACTGGCACAAGACAGGGATGCCCTCTCTCACCGCTCCTATTCACCACAGTGTTGGAAGTTCTGGACAGGGCAATCAGGCAAGAGAAAGAAATAAAGGTATTCAATTAGGAAAAGAGGAAGTCAAATTGTTCCTGTTTGCAGATGACATGATTGTATATTTAGGAAACCCCATTGTCTTAGCCTCAAATCTCCTTAAGCTGATAAGCAACTTCAGCAAAGTCTCAGGATACAAAATCAATGTGCAAAAATCACAAGTATTCCTATACACCAATAATAGACAAACAGAGAGCCAAATCATGAGTGAACTCCCGTTCACAATTGCTACAAAGAGAAAAAAATACCCAGGAATCCAACTTACTTGGGATGTGAAGGACCTCTTCAAGAGATCTAAAAACCACTGCTCAACAAAGTAAAAGAGGACAGAAAAAAAATGGAAGAACATTCCATGCTCATGGATAGGAAGAATCAATATCATGAAAATGGCCATACTGCCCAAGGTAATTTTTAGATTCAATGCATTCCCCATCAAGCTACCAGTGACTTTCTTCACAGAATTGGAAAAAACTACTTTAAAGTTCATATGGAACCAAAAAAGAGCCCCCATCGCCAAGTCAATCCTAAGCAAAAAGGACAAAGCTGGAGGCACCACGCTACCTGACTTCAAACTATACTACAAGGCTACAGTAACCAAAACAGCATGGTACTGGTACCAAAACAGAGATATAGACCAATGGAACAGAACAGAGGCCTCAGAAATAACACTACTCATCTACAACCATCTGATCTTTGACAAACCTGACAAAAACAAGCAATGGGGAAAGGATTCCTTATTTAATAAATGGTACTGGGAATACTGGCTAGCCATATGTAGAAAGCTGAAACTGGATCCCTTCCTTACACCTTATACAAAAATTAATTCAAGATGGATTAAAGACTTAAATGTTAGATGTAAAACCATAAAAACCCTAGAAGAAAATCTAGCCAATACCATTCAGGACATAGGCGTGGGCAAGGACTTCATGACTAAAACACCAAAAGCAATGGCAACAAAAGCCAAAATAGACAAATGGGATCTAATTAAACTAAAAAGCTTTTGCAGAACAAAATAGGCTACATCAGAGTGAACAGGCAACCTACAGAATGGGAGAAAATTTTTGCAATCTACCCATCTGACAAAGGGCTAATATCCAGAATCTACAAAGAACTTAAACAAATTTCCAAGAAAAAAACAAAACCCCATCAAAAAGTGGTCAAAGGATATGAACAGACACTTCTCAAAAGAAGACATTTATGTGCCAACAGACACATGCAAAAATGCTCATCATCACTGGTTATCAGAGAAACGCAAATCAAAATCACAACGAGATACCACCTCACACCAGTTAGAATGGCGATCATTATAAAGTCAGGGAACAACAGATGCTGCAGAGGATGTGGAGAAATAGGAATGCTTTTACGCTGTTGGTGGGAGTGTAAACTAGTTTGACCATTGTGGAAGTCAGTGTGGCGATTCTTCAAGGATCTAGAACTAGAAATGCCATTTGACCCAGCCATCCCATTACTAGCTGTATTCCCAAAGGATTATGAATCATGCTATTATAAAGACACATGCACATGTATGTTTATTGTGACACTATTCACAATAACAAAGACCTGGAACCAACCCAAATGCCCATCAATGATAGACTGGATTAAGAAAATGTGGCACATATACACCATGGAGTACCATGCAGCCATTAAAAAGGATGAGTTCATGTCCTTTGCAGGGACATAGATGAAGCTGGAAACCATCAATTTCAGCAAACTATCACAAGGACAGAAAACCAAACACCACATGTTCTCACTCATAGGTGGGAACTGAACAATGAGCTTGGACGTAGGGGAACATCACAAACTGGGGCCTGTCTTGGGGTGAGGGGCAGGGGGAGGGATAGCATTAGAAGAAATACCTAATGTAAATGATGAATTGATGGGTGCAGCAAACCAACATGGCACATGTATACCTATGTAACAAAACTGCAAGTTGTGCACATGTACCCTATAACTTAAAGTATTAAAAAAACACAACTTTATACTCATCTTTATTGTTGGAAAATTGTATGAGAAGCTTGTGTTATTTTATAATAGAAATGATATCAAAATATAGGTTTGAAAACAGACAAGTTCTATAAATATTAAAAAATCTAATCATTTAATGGTTTTGTGACTAAAATTGTTTAATTCTAAAGAGAGTTGATTCAAAAACTAGCTCATTATCCAATTCCACAGACTGTTTCTTTCCCTGCATGTATACTATGAATCAAGTTTATGCTAGCTGCTGGGGATAAAAAGATAAGACACTGTTCTTATCTTCAAAAGCCTAGTTGCGTAGGGGAGGACACCCTGACACATAACAGACCTCATAGTCTTTAGGTACAATAAATGGAATATGAGCTTGTGTATTCTAGATATATCAAGAAGAGAAATGCAGTCTAGCTTTGGGATGTGAGAATGGCCTTCAGGTAGAAATCATGTCCGAGCTAAATATTAACAAAAGAATAAGTGTTTGACAGGTGACGCTACATATTTGACATCTAATAAGTTGCAGCAGTAGGATACTTTGAGTTATTGAGAGTAGTACGAAATATTTTCTGCCCCTTTTCAACTAATGAGTTCAGCCGAGCCACTGAAATACTAGGGCTTTCAGGCAATACTGTGATTGGTAGTTCAAGCTTATCTTTAGTACCATCCTAAGCAGATTTTCTAACTCATTTTCCCATTCATTTTAGGCCCTTCTACTCACCTTGCATCATAGTGTTTTCCAGTTGCCCAAGGAGGCTTTCCAGGAGAGTTCTTTGATCTTTTTCTTCCTCTCTTAGGCTACCACAACATTTAAGCCTTTGTGCTACAACTATTTTATTGAATGATTTGTACTTGGTAGGATATAAACATAAAGGAACTTGATTTTCCCCCACCACGTCCATTGTAAACACTCTTTGGTGTCTGATTTATTTCCACCTATGGATACTGTCTTGGGCTGGTATGATAGCTGTTATAACTACTTTTACTTTTAATATATGACCCCGTATCCAGGCATTAGAGAATCTAGCACATTTGTTTCTCAGTATACATGAGGGATTGGTTCCAGGACCTCCTGTGGATACCCTAATCCACAAGCTCAAGTTCCTTATATAGAATGGTGTAGTATTTGCATATAACCTACACTTTATTGCACATCCTCCCTTAGACTATATTTATTTTATTTTTTATTTTTTATTTTCTTAGAGCAGGATCTGTTGCCAGGGCTGGAGTGCAGTGGCACAATCATAGTTCACTGTAACCTCCTCCCATATACTTTAAATCATCTCTAGGTTACTTAAAATTCCAATGCAATGTAAATCGCTGTTATACTGTATTATTTAGGGAACAATGACAAGAAAAAAAGTCTGTACATGCTCAGTAAAGATGCATTATTACCCAAATATTTTCAATCTGAGGTTGGTTGAATCCATGGATGTGGAACCCATAGATGACTGAAGGCTGACTGTATAGTCTAAAATTTTAATTTTTTTTATCCAAATTAAAACTCATTCCTCTAAACTGAATCTGATTTAGTCTTGATCTGCTTGTTTCTTTCTGACCTTTCATTTCTCTTCTACATTACTCTGCTGACTCTGGTTACTCTGTTTGGGGTGGGAAAGAAGTAAAGGCAGAAAGTTTTTTTCTTGACTTAGATATTGTTGCCTTATAGGTTTAACAATGGTCTAAATGTTGTTTTTCTTTTTCATGAAATATTTTCTTTTTCTGAGGTGGTCTGTCCAAACTGCAGGTTCTCTGATGTGGGCAATGCTTCACTGGCTGGCTCTATATGACTTCTTTTAACCCTGGATTTGGGTGACCTACTCTGTAGAGACTTTTGAAATGGCCTTAATTTTCCAAGTAGCACTTTTGGGTAGGGTTCGTTTTAAGACAGCAAGAAGGTTACTTTCCATAGGGTCTAACTAGGTCAAATGTGGGTATTCTATATTTGTTCTGTTATGAGTTGGAGTTTAGTTTGTTCTTGCTACAGTGCATCTCCTTTTACTATCTCTTAGAGTCATCGCTTTCACAGTCTTTACATTTCTTTCAGGTTCAAATCAAGGACGGTCAAGGTGCCCCTCAAATTTCAGGGGACAATGTCAAGCCCTCTAAGTGGTTCTTTTGATGTGACCCTCACTTCACTTAGCTGGACTGGACATTAACCAGTCTCTCTGAATCTAACTTCCCATCTCCCCTTGTACATTGTTGATGAGGATGATGGACTAAGAATTGTGAAACTGAATTTACAATCTCTAAGTGTATCTCAGTTTATATAATGATGTGTCACCAAAAATCTAGGTCAACAGGCATATTATGTTTTTTAAAAGAAGTGATAGACAACTGTGTAAGCAAACAATCAATCGGATTAATATGTCTTAATAAAATTGTGTGGATGGAGACTGCACACCAAAGTAAAAACCTTCCTGCAAATAGATATTAAGATTTTTTTTATTATTATACTTTAAGTTTTAGGGTACACGTGCACAACGTGCAAGTTTGTTACATATGTATACATGTGTCATGTTGGTGTGCTGTACCCATTAACTCTTCATTTAACATTAGGTATATCTCCTAATGCTATCCCTCCCTCCTTCCCCCTCCCCCCACCCCACAACAGTCCCCAGTGTGTGATGTTCCCCTTCCTGTGTCCATGTGTCCTCACTGTTCAGTTCCCACCTATGAGTGAGAACATGTGGTGTTTGGTTTTTTGTCCTTGCAATAGTTTGCTGAGAATGATGGTTGCAAATCAAAACCACAATGAGATAGCGTCTCACACCAGTTAGAATGGCGATCATTAAAAAGTCAGGAAAGGTGGAGCCAAGATGGCCGAATAGGAACAGCTCCGGTCTCCAGCTCCCAGCCCCAGCGACACAGAAGACGGGTGATTTCTGCATTTCTGCTTGAGGTACCAGTTTCATCTCACTAGGGAGTGCCTAACAGCGGGTGCAGGACAGTCAGTGAAGCGCACTGTGCGTGAGCCGAAGCAGGGCCAGGCATTGCCTCACTCGGGAAGCGCATGGGGTCAGGGAGTTCCCTTTCCTAGTCAAAGAAAGGGGAAACAGACAGCACCTGGAATATTGGGTCAGTCCCATCCTAATACTGCGCTTTTCCAGCGGGCCTGGAAAATGGCACACTAGGAGATTGTGTCCCGCACCTGGCTCAGAGGGTCCTATGCCCACGGAGTCTCGCTGATTGCTAGCACAGCAGTCTGAGATCAAGCTGCAAGGCGGCAGCGAGGCTGGGGGAGGGGCGCCCGCCATTGCCCAGGCTTGCTTAGGTAAACAAAGCAGCCAGGAAGCTCGAACTGGGTGGAGCCCACCACAGCTCAAGGAGGCCTGCCTGCCTCTGTAGGCTCCACCTCTGGGGGCAGGGCACAGACAAACAAAAACTCAGCAAGAACCTCCACAGACTTAAATGTCCCTGTCTGACTGACAGCTTTGAAGAGAGTAGTGGTTCTCCCAGCACGCAGCTGGAGATCTGAGAACAGACAGACTGCCTCCTAAAGTGGGTCCCTCACCCCTGAGCAGCCTAACTGGGAGGCACCCCCCCCAGTAGGGTCAGACTGACACCTCATTCAACTGGGTACTCCTCTGAGACAAAACTTTCAGAGGAACTATCAGACAGCTGAATTTGTGGTCTCACGAAAATCCACTGTTCTGCAGCCACTGCTGCTGACACCCAGCCAAACAGGGTCTGGGGTGGACCTCTAGTAAACTCCAACAGACCTGCAGCTGAGGGTCCTGTCTGGTAGAAGGAAAACTAACAAACAGAAAGGACATCCACACCAAAAACCCATCTGTACATCACCATCATCAAAGACAAAAAGTAGATAAAACCACAAAGATGGGGAAAAAACAGAGCAAAAAAACTGGAAACTCTAAAAAACAGAGCACCTCTCCTCCTCCAAAGGAACGCAGTTCCTCACCAGCAACGGAACAAAGCTGGATGGAGGATGACTTTGATGAGTTGAGAGAAGAAGGCTTCAGACGATCAAACTACTCTGAGCTACGAGAGGAAATTCAAAACAATAGCAAAGAAGTTAAAATCTTTGAAAAAAAATTAGAAGGATGGATAACTAGAATAACCAACGGAGAGAAGGGCTTAAAGGAGCTGATGGAGCTGAAAGCCAAGTTTCGAGAACTACGCGAAGATTGCAGAAGCCTCAGTAGCAGATGCGATCAACTGGAAGAAAGGGTATCGCTGATGGAAGATGAAATGAATGAAATGAAGAGAGAAGGGAAGTTTAGAGAAAAAAGAATAAAAAGAAATGAACAAAGCCTCCAAGAAATTTGGGACTATGTGAAAAGACCAAACCTACGTCTGATTGGTGTACCTGAAAATGATGGGGAGAATGGAACCAAGTTGGAAAACACTCTGCAAGATATTATCCAGGAGAAATTCCCCAATATAGCAAGGCAGGCCAGCATTCAGATTCAGGAAATACAGAGAACACCACAAAGATACTCCTCGAGAAGGGCAACTCCAAGACACATAATTGTCAGATTCACCAAAGTTGAAATGAAGGAAAAAATGTTAAGGGCAGCCAGAGAGAAAGGTCGGGTTACCCACAAAGGGAAGCCCATCAGACTAACAGCTGATCTCTCAGCAGAAACTCTACAAGCCAGAAGAGAGTGGGGGCCGATATTCAACATTCTTAAAGAAAAGAATTTTCAACCCAGAATTTGCTATCCCGCCAAACTAAGCTTCATAAGTGAAGGAGAAATAAAATACTTTACAGACAAGCAAATGCTGAGTGATTTTGTCACCACCAGGCCTGCCCTAAAAGAGCTCCTGAAGGAAGCACTAAACATGGAAAGGAACAACCGGTACCAGCCACTGCAAAAACATGCCAAATGGTAAAGACCATCGAGGCTAGGAAGAAACAATAGCAACTAACGAGCAAAATAACCAACTAACATCATAATGACAGGATCAGATTCACACATAACAATATTAACGTTAAATGTAAATGGGCTAAATGCTCCAATCAAAAGACACAGACTGGCAAACTGGATAAGGAGTCAGGACCCATCAGTGTGCTGTATTCAGGAAACCCATCTCACCTGCAGAGACACACATAGACTCAAAATAAAGGGATGGAGGAAGATCTATCAAGCAACTGGAAAACAAAAAAAGGCAGGGGTTGCAATCCTAGTCTCTGATAAAATAGACTTTAAACCAACAAAGATCAAAAGAGACAAAGAAGGCCATTACATAATGGTAAAGGGATCAATTCAACAAGAAGAGCTAACTATCCTAAATATATATGCACCCAACACAGGAGCACCCAGATTCATAAAGCAAGTCCTCAGTGACCTACAAAGGGACTTAAACTCCCACACAATAATAATGGGAGATTTTAACACCCCACTGTCAGCATTAGACAGATCAACGAGACAGAAAGTTAACAAGGATATCCAGGAATTGAACTCAGCTCTACATAAAGTGGACCTAATAGACATCTACAGAACTCTCCACCTCAAGTCAACAGAATATACGTTTTTTTCAGCACCACACCACACCTATTCCAAAATTGACCACATAGTTGGAAGTAAAGCTCTCCTCAGCAAATGTAAAAGAACAGAAATTATAACAAACTGTCTCTCAGACCACAGTGCAATCAAACTAGAACTCAGGATTAAGAAACTCACTCAAAACCGCTCAACTACATGGAAACTGAACAACCTGCTCCTGAATGACTATTGGGTACATAATGAAATGAAGGCAGAAATAAAGATGTTCTTTGAAACCAATGAGAACAAAGACACAACATACCAGAATCTCTGGGACACATTCAAAGCAGTGTGTAGAGTGAAATTTATAGCACTAAATGCCCACAAGAGAAAGCAGGAAAGATCCAAAATTTACACCCTAACATCACAATTAAAAGAACTAGAAAAGCAAGAGCAAACACATTCAAAAGCTAGCAGAAGGCTAGAAATAACTAAAATCAGAGCAGAACTGAAGGAAATAGAGACACAAAAAACCCTTCAAAAAATTAATGAATCCAGGAGCTGGTTTTTTGAAAAGATCAACAAAATTGATGGACTGCTAGCAAGACTAATAAAGAAGAAAAGAGAGAAGAATCAAATAGATGCAATAGAAAATGAAAAAGGGGATATCACCACCGATCCCACAGAAATACAATCTACCATCAGAGAATACTACAAACACCTCTATGCAAATAAACTAGAAAATCTAGAAGAAATGGATAAATTCCTCGACAAATACACCCTCCCAAGACTAAACCAGGAAGAAGTTGAATCTCTGAATAGACCAATAACAGGTTCTGAAATTGTGGCAATAATCAATAGCTTACCAACCAAAAAGAGTCCAGGACCTGATGGATTCACAGCTGAATTCTACCAGAGGTACAAGGAGGAACTGGTACCATTCCTTCTGAAACTATTCCAATCCATAGAAAAAGAGGGAATCCTCCCTAACACATTTTATGAGGCCAGCATCATCCTGATACCAAAACCTGGCAGAGACATAACCAAAAAAGAGAATTTCAGACCAATATCCTTGATGAACAGTGATGCAAAAATCCTCAATAAAATACTGGCAAACCGAATCCAGCAGCACATCAAAAAGCTTATCCACCATGATCAAGTGGGCTTCATCCCTGGGATGCAAGGCTGGTTCAACATACGCAAATCAATAAATGTAATCCAGCATATAAACAGAACCAAAGACAAAAACCACATGATTATCTCAATAGATGCAGAAAAGGCCTTTGACAAAATTCAACAACGCTTCATGCTAAAAACTCTCAATAAATTAGGTATTGATGGGACATATCTCAAAATAATAAGAGCTATCTACGACAAACCCACAGCCAATATCATACTGAATGGGCAAAAACTGGAAGCATTCCCTCTGAAAACTGGCACAAGACAGGGATGCCCTCTCTCACCGCTCCTATTCAACATAGTGCTGGAAGTTCTGGCCAGAGCAATCAGGCAGGAGAAGGAAATAAAGGGTATTCAATTAGGAAAAGAGGAAGTCAAATTGTCCCTGTTTGCAGATGACATGATTGTATATCTAGAAAACCCCATTGTCTCAGCCCAAAATCTCCTTAAGCTGATTAGCAACTTCAGCAAAGTCTCAGGATACAAAATTAATGTACAAAAATCACAAGCATTCTTGTACACCAATAACAGACAAACAGAGAGCCAAATCATGAGTGAACTCCCATTCACAATTGCTTCAAAGAGAATAAAATACCTAGGAATCCAACTTACAAGGGATGTGAAGGACCTCTTCAAGGAGAACTACAAACCACTGCTCAATGAAAT
>NW_026652291.1:57706178-57758147 GCF_009828535.3 Hylobates moloch
TGGAACCAACCCAAATGTCCAACAATGATAGACTGGATTAAGAAAATGTGGCACATATACACCATGGAATCCTATGCAGCCATAAAAAATGATGAGTTCATGTCCTTTGTGGGGACATGGATGAAGATATTAAGATTTTTAAGTGTTATTTTTACCATATGTTGGGGCCAAACTGCTCCCATGGAGCACATTTCCGAAACTAGAAGCTCATCAAAATATGATCAGATACATGAAGAGTTTTGCTTGTACAAAAGGACTGCGATGACCATGAATTAAATCAAGTCAGTTTGTGTTAAAAGAAGAGGATTATTCTTCCAATTGCATTAAGAGTCATTGGGTTATAAAAGAACCCTATTCATGATCTCTGGATAATTCTCATTCCACAGAAGACATGATGGAGGGCATATTTCTTGTCCTTGTTGCATAGGCTATAGATGAGGGGGTTTAAAACAGGTGTTACCACAGAATATATCAGTGTGATGATCTTATGCATATGTGGGACTCACATACATCACCATTGTGGTTCCATAGAACAGAGACACCACAACCAAGTGTGATCCACAGGTAGAGAAGGCCTTTTGCCATCCAGCTGAAGAAGGAACCTGAAACACAGTTCTGAGCACCAAGGTATAGGACCCAAGGATGTACACCATGGTGAGGATGATGAAAAGAGAGCTCACAGAATGGAACACATGCTCTATGATGTGAGTAGGGGCACAGGACAATGCCATCAGTGGGTCCACATCACAGAGAAAATGATCAATGATGTTGGGACCACAGAAAGGTAGTTGAGAAATGAAGAAAATGGAAATTGAATGTCCAAGGAAACCAATGAGCCAACAAAGAGACACCCAGATGCCACAGAGCTGGCCAGTCATAATGGAGGGATAGTGCAGTGGGTGGCAGATGGCCAGGTACCGACCATAAGCCATGACACAGAGGAAGAAGCATTTGGTTGTACCCAGGGAAAAGAAGAAGTAGAACTGAGTGAAACATCCAGAGAAGGATATGGTCTTAGTTTTGGAGAAAAAATTTACCAGCATGTTGGGGACTGTGCAAGTCACATACCAGATCTCTAGGAAGAAGTTGGCTAGGAGCACATACATAGGTGTATGTAGTTGATGGTCCCACCTGACTGCACAGATGATGGCCATATTCCCAGCCAGAGTCAAGATGTAGACCAACAAAATCATTGAGAAAAAGATGATCTGAATTTTCCAGGGACCACGAAAGCCCAATAACACAAACTGTGTCACAGTAGATATCTGTGAGTTATTCATGCTTCCCAGACTGTGGAGAGAACATGGATGGTCAATGACAATTTACTTTGCTGATGAAGCATCTTAAAGCTTTTTTTGGGATAAGGAGTTTGACTCTTGCAGGTGAATATATTGGATATTCTAAAAGAATTTCTTGAATGAGTCCTGTGGGTCTGATTCTTGTAAACTTCAGTTTGTTTGAATTTTCTGTGGCAATGGACAAAAATCAACATTTCATCTTCTTTTGATATAAAGAAATTCTTGAAATAGAGGCAAAAATGGTTTGTTTTGTATCTGATTTGTTTTTCAGTGAAAGATGTTCATATATAGCAATTAGTGCTATTCACTTCAAATTATGAAGACATATGCCATCATTTTTAATATATTCAAGTCTGAGACTTTTTACAGCTTTGAGTAGTTTGTACTTTTGACATTATTTCAGATTCTTTCTTTCTGGAGCTATTTCTATTAAGAGTATTTATTTTCTTCCCAACTTTTTTTAGTGATACCAGGAGAAAGTCAACAAGGATATTTAGATGATAAAATTCTTTATATATTTTGCTTTTTCCTATTTAGAGACATTTATATTGTACTACAGCTTATTTCCAATTTGGTATTTAATTATTTGCTTTTAGCAATAAAATGTCATAATTATTCATTTCCTGGTCATTAATTTCACATTATAATTTATCATGCTCCATATACATTTAAAAAGAAATATTTCATTAAAGATAACATATAAGATAGCGAAGATAACTACAGTTACTGGGATATTTTCTTCTAAAGCTCCTCTTATTACTTTTGCCAGAATTTTCTCTAAAATTCACTGTTTATAAGATCTTTCTTTAGTCCTTGTAAAAGAATAGCCTCCAAATAGTCAAAAAACAAGATACAAGAGAATCAAAGGCATTATTTCAAACATAATTATTTACCCATTTTCCAAGATGTGGTTTGTTTCTCTTAGAACACCATCACCAAAGAAGATATATTTTCAAGAATCAAATACGACCCAAGAAAAGAGTAAATGATAGCTTTAACATATGGGACTCTTCAGAAAAATTTTAACAAGATACCTTTAATTTTTTTGATTGTTAAGAGGATAATTTGCCGTATATTTTTTTCAATTAAAGTAGCACATATATAGTATTTGATCAAAGTGGTATATATAGGTGTATATATATATATGTACCCACACACATATATAGTGTGTGTGTGTCTGTATGCATATATGTGGTATTTACAGTGCTCACTGAACATAATCAAATAGAAAAAACCCTCCTATTCAGTGAGGTTATATTAAATAAGAAATATATTTATGATCATGCAGCTGTTGCAGTTAGTAATGCACAAGGTGAACTATGAATCTACCCATCTAGAAGGAAACATAGACCTATTCATAGAGATGGTTTTGCAAAAGGTTGTAGTTTGGTGGACAAGAAGCCAAAAAGAGAAAGAAACTGCAAGATGGGGATCAGTGATTTTTAATTTTTTAAACTAGGATGATTATGAAGAACTAAACTAAACCTGCATCGATGGTCATTTTTGTAAGATATCATAAAAGAATGGCTCCCCACTATGGGTCCTCTATACCTTCTCCTTCTTTCTGAGCAAGAAACCTCTCTCCTCAACAGGATGAGAAAGCAGTGATGCAGGGAGCAGCCACTTGTGTTTGGAACAGAGAAGGAGCAACAATGATTTTGAACTCAGATTCACAGACTTTGACCCAAAATCAAAATGCACAAGACTGAGCTTCTTCTTTGAGCTGAGATTACTTTCATTGACATTAAAAACAAGAAACAAACAAAAACCTTGCGGAAAAACAATTAGCCACAGGGAAAGCATGGAAAATAAATTTCACAGATAATTTCCAACATATTAGTAAGAAACAGTTCCTAATATATTCACCACTAAATCTATGTGAGTTCTTAGTCCACAAAAACATTGATTTTATTTTTATCTTTTCTTTTTTTTAAAATGTCACTTCTCCTGAAGGTGCAAAGTGAGTAATGAAAGGGACAGAGAGAGGAAAACTGAGAGAGAAGATTAAAAAAAATTCCAATTTTCTTTTGGTTTTAGTCCCAGTGGATAAAGCTAGTTCCATATTATTAAGCTCAAAATCTCTATGAATGTCATAGCATTCCTGGTGCCTCAGGCACTTCCTGAGAAGGAGAAGACCTGTGGATGATTAGTGCACTTCTTTTGGAAAGTGTGAATTGCATGGTGATCTAAACACTCTGAGGCATTTTTTTTCTTTTGGTTTTTGAGCTGAAAGATAGACCCATATTCTTTGATACTCAGTCTCTGAAGCATGTTGAATGAAGAAATGTATAGGTGAGTAGTCCATCTGTCGTGTATAACAGCAGCAACGCCCAACGAAGAGTACCTCTCCTACATACCAGGAAGCTTTCCTAGGTCATCCCGGAGAGAGCCTGCAGGGAGGCCACACGGATTCTCTCCTTCACTGGCTCCAATATGGAAGTGCTGTGTGAGAGCTTCACCAGTGGCTTATTTCACTTCTCTTGTACCCTAAGACTCTAGTGGCTTGTTTCTCACTGAGGGTGTTGAACTATGTGTTGGTCTTAATTTATGCCTCATCTGAGCCACTGTTGAGAATTCTCAGGTCTCCCTTCATGTTCTTGTGATTCTGTAACTTTGTGTGCTGTCCCTAGGGATCTTCATACATCTTGCGTGGGGGTTTAATTGATATTTTTGTTAACATTTCCTATAGGGATTATTAAAAATAACATGTTACATTAACTCTGAGGAAACCCCATGGTCTCCTTGAGTTGTGCTCAAACAGCATGTGCTATGGGGTATGTAAAAGCCCCAGATTAAATGTCTTCCTGAGGGGCCAATTTTACCTAGAAAGATAATTTTATATCACACCAAATATGTATGTACTATGAATTAGGAAGTATAATTTATGATAATTTTTGAGATACAATTTTGAATTTAAAGAAATATTATTCCCCAATACCCCATGTTCTCTGACCACTGTTGCTAAACATGCGTTGGTGGAAAGATTTGAGAAACACGGTTTGAGAGCATTACATCACCTAGCACCGGCATTACATCACCTAGCACCGGCAGGCCCATCTTCCTTGCACACCTGATTTCATTGTGGGGTAGCCATAACTAAAAGGTGTGTTTCCATTTTAAGTAGATTCGACTCTCAGTTGATAGCCTTTTTGTTTCAGCATAGAGTTCGGATACTAAAATGAAATTTGTTCTTGGCATAATTTTCTCTGAATATTTTTCTAACTTAGACTTTGCCCTACAGCCTCTGAGAGGCACCTGTTGCTCTGTGGTTGACATGAAAACTGCTGGGTACAAATAAAAATATGTTTAGGGCATCATTCCTAGTATAGGTAATATTGGGGTTTTCATGACTAATTTAGAGAGGAAGTACTATGAGTAAAGATACCCAGTTGGGACTAAATATGTTTGAGGACTGATCATCATGAAGTGCAAGACTTGTACAGTGGATCACTAGGAGAGAAAACTGAATGGAGCAGTCTATTGAGTGAAGGCCTTGAATGGCAAAGAGTTTGGTTTTTATCTCTAAGGGATAGAGGTATGAAGCATAGAGGTTTAAAGCATACTCTGTTCTTGGTGTGAAAGACAACCTCAAACAATGGAAGATGTCTATTACTACGTTTATTTCTGGTGGCCTCTTGACACACAAATATTCTTTAAGAATATTTATTTTCTGGCTGAGTGTGGCAGCTCACGCCTGTAATCCCAGCACTTTGTGAGGCCAAGGGGGGGTGGATCACTTGAGGTCAGGAGTTCGAGAACAGCTTGGCTAACATGGGGAAACCCCATCTCTACTAAAAATACAAAAATGACCCCATCTCTACTAAAAATACAATTAGCCAGGTGTGGTGGTGGGCACCTGTAATCCCAGCTACTCGGGAGGCTGAGGCAGGAGGATCACTTGAACCCGGGAGGTGGAGGTTGCAGTGAGCCAAGACTGCGCCACTGCACTCCAGCCTGGGCAACAAGAGTGACACTTCATCTCAGAAACAAACAAACAAACAAACAAAAATATATATATTTTCTGAATTGAAAAGATCTCTTTTTTTTTTTTTTTAAGATGCAGTCTTGCTCTATCATGCAGTCTGGGGGGCAGTGGCATGATATCAGCTCACTGCAACCTTAGCCTCCCAGGTTCAAGCAATTCTCATTCCTCAGCCTCCTGAGTAGCTGGGATTACAGGTGTGTGCCATCACGCCCAGCTAATTTTTGTATTTTTAATAGAGACAGGGTTTCATCATGTTGCCCAGGCTGGTCTCGAATTCCTGATCTCAGGTGATCCTCCCACTTTGGCCTCCCAAAGTGCTGGGATTACAGTCGTGAGCCACTGTGCCCAGCCAGATCTCACTCTTTTGAAAGGCTTCAGTACACATGCAATTGATTTCTTCTGTCAGCTAAGATTAAAACTAGCAAACATACATCACAGAAAAATAATATACGTATATATACACCCACCCACCACATAACTACTCAGTGAGGCCACATATGTTTAAAATGTTTTATTGAGCATTGGCATTTATCATTAATGAGCTGAATTTAACTGCTAAGGAACTGTGAAAGATAAGTCTGTCTACCTGAGTGTGAGCCAGAACATACTACTGAAGCTACTCTCTATAGCTATAAAAAACTAAGGTCAGAAGTGGCCAATTTGGCTTCTTTTTCAAAGATATCTCAGTTTTGGCTAACTGTTAACCCCAGGACTCTCTTTAGAGCATCTTTCATGTCTTTGTTTCGAAGACTATAGATAAGGGGATTTAAGAATGGAGTCATTGCTGTGTATACCAGAGTGGTGATCTTCTGCATTCCTGCTGGGTTCCCTGATGTTGGGCTCACATACATCACCATAAGGGTTCCATAGAATAGAGACACCACCATTAGGTGGGACCCACATGTGGAGAAAGCTTTAGTTCGACCAGCACCAGAGGGAATACGAAGCACAGCTCTGATGACCAGAGTGTAAGATCCCAAGATGGAGAGGAAGGGCCCAAAGATAATTATCGAGTTGAAGGTGTAACAGATAAGCTCAGTGGAAGAAGCAGAGATGCAGGCCAGTGCAAACAATGGGCCTGGGTCACACACAAAGTGGTCAATGATGTTGGGCCCACAGAAGGGAAGTTGGGAGATAAGAACAATAGGGACTGGGTAGCAGAGAAATCCGCCTACCCAGCATACACAGACCAGATTATACAGAACTTCCCAGTCATGATGGAGGGGTAGTGTAATGGACGACAGATGGCCAGGTACCGATCATAAGCCATAATTGATAAGAAGAAACACTCTGTTGTACCCAGTGAAAAAAAGAAATAGAATTGCAGGAAGCAGCTAGAGAAGGAGATGGTTTTAGTCTCAGAGAGGATATTGACTAGCATGTTTGGGACAGTGGAGGAAATGTACCAGATCTCTAGAAAGGCAAAGTTTCCCAGAAGGATGTACATGGGTGTGTGGAGCTGCCTGTCCCATTTCGCTGCACAGACAATAGCTCCATTCCCTAGCAGTGTCAGGAGATAGAGAACAAGGATGAACGAGAAGAAGCAGCTCTGCATCTCCCTTTGACCATGGAAACCCAGGAGGACAAACTCAGTCACAAAACGCATTGTTCTGTTCTGGGGTCCCAAAGCTGTTAGAAAAACAGAAGTAATCAAAGAATGAATAATAAACAACATTTGGAGATTTTGCTAACTCATGCTGGATGATGTACTAAGTATTTTTACATACATTATCTCATTTGGTCTTCCTAATGACTCTTTGAGCTGCGAGGAGGTATTCTTTACCCTTCTCTTTAATTGAAGTTTAAAGAGATTTGAAGGGTTCACTTAAACATATGTGCAAAGCCAGTAACGCCCAGATACACTGGCCTATTTGGAGATTGGTTTGGAACAAATCACGTTTCACTTCAAATTTTCTATAACCCTGAGTCTCAGTAATGTTTCATCTTTAATGGTAAAATCATTGCCCCCTAGATACTCTACATATAAATATAAACTTGGGATATATCCTTTTACTTTAAAGCAAAATTGAGTATAAATCTGAGGCAAAAATAGTTGCTATATTAAATTGCCTTCTTAGACAGAGCCTCATATGTAGAAGTCCAATAAAAAGCAGATAGGAATAAAACTTTGGGGAGTCTTCAGCTCCCTTCCTTTTGCTACTCTCAGGAAGTGCTGCAGAACCCTTAGGAATCTGTAAAATGGTTTGAAAGCTACAAATCTAGTTCCCTCCAGATCACATTCTCCCTGGTGGCATCTGGATTTGCTGAATAATGCAGCCGCTTTTTCTCCTGAGGAGCGCTAGTTCTCTCAAAGCCCTTCTTTATGGTGAGCAAACTTTGTCTCCTTTGTTACTTTTACCCATTGATCTTGGTACTCCCCAAGTCAGCAGGTACACTTCAACTTTGTTGAAACTACACAAATTCCTCTCCCATGTTGGTGGTAGTGAGGTCTTAAATAACTGAAGGCAGCTGTTATGTCCCTTACCTATGACTTCTTTGGCAGGCCACAATTTTCTCTGCTTGTCAGCCTCCTTCTCCACCAAATTGCACTATTCTGCGTCATGACTTAGGTCTTGAGGGAGCTTGCTGTTGGGTAAATCAATTTCTCTTATTTTTGCTAGAAATTAAGTCCTAAACTTTATAATTTGTCCCTTCATTATCTTGCTTTTCCCTAAATTAAATAATGAATAAAAGAGTCACCTCAGGATGTGCAGAGAACAGAAAGATCTTTCTGATATTTGCTAAATCAGGAGTTGAGACAAGATAAATAACTTGGATATTTTGCTAACAATTTTCTAGAAACTATTGGTCCAGGAGGCTTATTTCTATGTCCTCAAATATCCTTGTTAAAGTTCAGAATATTTGGCTGGGTAAGCCACTATCAATATTTGAAATTTAGCAATATAATGACTTTAAAATTAGGATAATTTATTGTATTATTGGCATCACTGTTAAGATACTCACAAAATTCCATCTTTACATCATTTATATGACAGAGGGCAAGAGGCCTGCCTTTCAGTACTTGATCAAACCTGGAGCAAACCCAAAAGCATAAGTGTTTTATTGCCTAGGTAACTTTGGATATTCATGTTAACAATATATTAAGAATAATACAACAATTTCTCTAATAAACATGATTTTTATGAAAATGTAAATTTTGTCCAAGCAGTTCAGTTTAATGAATAATAATTATCATGATCACATGCATCAAAATTTTTAGGACAGTTATAATTTCAAATATACTCTCCATAACTGCTTGTATTTCCCAGACTACATGCTATGATATTCTTGGAAAATATAATTATTGGGCTTGCAATTAAAAAAACGGTTGGCAGTTAGAATGGCGATCATTAAAAAGTCAGGAAACAACAGGTGCTGGAGAGGATGTGGAGAAATAGGAACACTTTTACACTATTGGTGGGACTGTAAACGAGTTCAACCATTGTGGAAGTTGGTGTGGCGATTCCTCAGGGATCTAGAACTAGAAATACCATTTGACCCAGCCATGCCATTACTGGGTATATACCCAAAGGATTATAAATCATGCTGCTATAAAGACACATGCACACGTATGTTTATTGCGGCACTATTCACAATAGCAAAGACTTGGAACCAACCCAAATGTCCAACAATGATAGACTGGATTAAGAAAATGTGGCACATATACACCATGGAATACTATGCAGCCATAAAAAATGATGAGTTCATGTCCTTTGTAGGGACATGGATGAAGCTGGAAACCATCATTCTCAGCAAACTGTCGCAAGGACAAAAAACCAAACACCGCATGTTCTCACTCATAGGTGGGAATTGAACAATGAGAACACATGGGCACAGGAAGGGGAACATCACACTCTGGGGACTGTTGTGGGGTGGGGGGAGGGGGGAGGGACAGCATTAGGAGATACACCTAATGTTAAATGACGAGTTAATGGGAGCAGCACACCAACATGGCACATGAATATACATGTAACAAACCTGCATGTTGTGCACATGTACCCTAAAACTTAAAGTATAATAAAAAAAATTTCTAAAACAAAAATAAAAAAAACGGTTGGATGCTAAATTTAAATCATAGCATTTCATATATTTGTTTATTCAAGAATTTAATTTAACACATGTTTATTCACCATTTATTATATTGCTAGCAGTGTGTTGAGTTCTGGGGTTATAATGGTGAATATACAAAATAAAATTCCTCCCCTTTTGGAACTTAGGTTTTATAAAAGCAATCAAGATTACAACCTACATCTGCACAGTCAAGTGCATAGGCTGGAGGTTCCTTGAGCCATATGTGTATTTTTGCAGCATGTCCAGCTGCATGCTGTGGATCTGAAAAAAGATATTTATTCCAGTTAGAAATAACTTGAATACATCTTTGTAGTACAGGGGACATGATAACAAATTTTATTTGGCATAAATTAGATATTTTGGGCTTTTCAAGGCAGTAGGCAGAGAATGAGACATGAATTAATTTATCCTACTCACAGCCCAGGAAATTTTTGGTACTGAGAAAAGAAATATAATTCCAACTGATGATAATTGATCTGGAACTAGACCTCATAATTGACTCCTACCTGCTTATTATTATTAATTATTTTTGAGACAGAGTCTTGCTATGTGGTCCAGGTTGGAGTGCAGTGGCATGATCTCCCTGCACTGTGTGAGCACTGTAACCTCCGCCTCCTGTGTTCAAGGGATTCTCATGCCTCAGCCTCCTGAGTAGCTGGGATTACAGGCTTGGGTTACCACACCCGGCTATTTTTTTTTTTTTTTTTTTTTTTTTGGAGACAGAGTCTCACTGTATCCCCCAGGCTGGAGTGCAGTGGCATGATCTTAGCTCACTGCAACCTCCGCCTCCCGGGTTCAAGCAATTCTCCTGCCTCAGCCTCCCTGGTAGCTGGGATTACAGGCGCCTGCCACCGCGACCAGCTTATTTTTGTATTTTTAGTAGAGACTGGGTTTTGCCATGTTGGTCAGGCTGGTCTTGAACTCCTGACCTCATGTGATCCACCTGCCTTGGCCTTCCAAAGTGCTGAGATTTCAGGCGTGAGCCACTGTGCCCGGTCCCCACCTGCTCATTATTTGACTTTATAATGTTCAAGACCTTGGTGACATTATTTCAAACGCAGTGAAATTTTAATTATCTATGGAATATAGGGTCAGAGAAAGATGGATAACTAAACTTCACAGATAATTAAAATTAAAAAAATCTCACTGCATTCATTTCTATTGCCTCCATCACCAAAGTACATTTATTAGGAACACAAATAGTAAGTTTAAATTCACCTCTTTTGTCTTTCTATTCACCTCAAATGAGAGTACAAATGAGCAATTGGAGAGAAGAGGAGGAACAAAGCGCTTGGGCAACACATTCTATGTGAACTGACAAGGGAGCCACACCCTCCTCCAGCCCCATCCGCTTGCTGGGAATTTAAGACACTTGTCCAGGGAAGAGCACTTTTAGAATTATAAGTGCTGGGGCTCTTCTCTTAAGTATTTATGTTTTAAAAGTTAATCTGTAGGTGAATCCAAAGGGAAGGAGAGTCTGCTGTTCTACTTGTTTCTCGAGAGGCTTTCACTTGCCATTTGTCACTTGCCAACAACTCTGAAAAAAAAACAGCTTGCTTTAATTGTTCCAGCTGAAGAACAGTCTGTCAATAAAAACTTCAGTGACTAATTTACAAGCAAAGAGGTGTAAGACTCAGGATACATTCTAACTGAAGGGAATTTAATGGTCCCCCCAAATAAGCAAGGCATTTGAACATTATTTTCCCCAACTGAGTTGTATAGTGGGAACTCTGAGATACCTGGGTGAGCCCTTAATGTGAATATATCACCCGGGCATCCTTTAGGAGCATGCTGGGAGAAGAGAAGTGAAGGGCCAATGTTTGTGCAAAGAACAAAGGAACAAAGAATTCACAGATTTGCAGAAGAATCGTGTATTCTTAGCATCTGGCAGCAATGAACGCACAGCAGCGGTAGTGTACTGCTGCAGGCAGACTTTCCTTACATACCTAATGGCATTTTTGGCTCCAAGAGGAAGATGTGAGACAAACTCCAGCTGCAGGAATCTGGTCATTTACACAACCAAAAAGCTGAGTCATGGTTGGAGAGTGTTATTTTTGGTTCCAGAAACTTGCTTCCTTTAGTATTCCAAACCAAATGAAATGTGTTTTTCACATCAGCAATTAAGAGTTTACAAGTCTCTTCTGAATAGGATCCATAGATGCAGTATTACATATAAAACATGAATAAAATAAAATGAAGAAGACACAAATAAATAGAAAGATATCTTGTGCTCATGAATTAAAAGCATTAATATTGTTAAAATGTCCAGACTACCCAATGTGATCTCCAGAGTCAATGTAATCCCTATTAATCCCTGTCATACCAATGATAGCCTTCAGAGAAATAGAAAACACAGCCCTAAAATCCATATGGAATCACAAAATCCCTCAAATAGCTAGGGCAGTTATGAACAGAAAGAACAAAGCTGAGGCATCACACTGATTTCAAACTATACTACAAAGTAATAGTAATTAAAACAGCATGTCAATTAAAATTAGTGTAAAAAATGACTCATCAACCAATGGAAAAGAATAGAGAGCTCAGAAGTGAACCTAGGCATGGTCAATTGATTTCTGACAAAGGTGTCAAAAATACACATTGGGAAAAGGACAGTCTCTTTAATAATGGTATTGGGAAAACTGTATATTCATATGTACAAGAATGAAATTGGATTCTTATTTCGCTCTATATACAAAAATCAAGTCAAAATGGATTAAAGACTTGGACATAAGACCGGAAACTCTAAGTAATGAGAAGGAAACACAGGAGAAACACTACCCAATATTGGTTTGGGCAATGATTGTATAGATTTGACCTCAAAACACAGACAACAAAAGCAAAAATAAACAAATAGGATCATGTCAGTATAGCTCTAATCTGCAAAGGAAACAATTGATAGAATGGAGAGATAACTACAGACTGGGAGAAAGTATTTGAGGCCATACATCTGATAGGGTTTAATATCCAAATCCATAAAGAATTCAAACAACTCTATAGAAAGAAAACAAATAATCAGATTAAAAAATGGGCAGTGGCCCTGAATAGACATTTCTCAAAAAAAGACATACAAATGGCCAACAGGCATATGAAAATTGCTCACCATCACTAATAACTAGGAAAAAGCAAATTAAAACCACAATGAGCTTTCACCTCACAGCTATCAGAATGGCTGTTATAATAAAAGACAAACAATAACAGGTGTTGGTGAGAATGTGAAGAAAAGAGAGCCCTTGCACACAGCTGGTGAGAATGTCAATTAGTACTGTCATGATGAAAAACTGTATGGAGCTTCCTCAGAAAGCTAAAAATAGAATTACTATATGATCCAGCAATCCCAGTTTTGGGTATTTACCTAAACTATTTGAAAGCAGTATGTCAAAGAGATGTCTGCTTTTCTGTGTTCCTTGCAGCCTTATTCACAATAGCTGAGTTATGGAATCAACCTAAATGTCCATCAACAGATAAATGAATAAAGAAAACGTGGTGTATGTATGCAATGGAATACTATTCAGCCTTAAAAAGAGGGAAATTTGGCCATTTGTGACAACGTGGATGGAACTGGAGAACATTACACTAAGTGAAACAGGGCAAGCCCAGAAAGACAAATATACCACATGTTCTCACTTATTTGTGGAATCCCCAAATTTCAAACTCAAGAAAGCAGGACAGTAGAATAGTGGTTACCAAAGGCTGTGGGAAGTGGGGTGTGGATAATGGTGAGGCAATGATGGGCAAAGGGTGCAAAGCCTCTGGCAGGAGGAATAAGTGTTTTTTTTTTTTTTTGGCGATATATTGCCCAGGGTGGTAAACATAGTAAATGATAATGTGTTATATATTTTAAAATTGCTAAGATAATAAATTTCAAATATTCTTTTTTTTTTTTTTTGAGACAGAGTCTCACTCTGTCTCCCAGGCTGGAGTACAGTGGCACAATCTTGGCTCACTGCAACCTCTGCCTCCCGAGTTCAAGTGATCCTTGTGCCTAAGCTTCCTGAGTAGCTGGGATTACAGGTGTGCACCACCACGCCCAACTAAGTTTTGTATTTTTAGTGGGGGGGGGGGGTTTCACCATGTTGGCCAGGCTAGTCTTGAACTCCTGGCCTTAGGTGATCTCCCTTCCTTGGCCCCCAAAGTGCTGGGATTACAGGCATGAACCACTGTGCCCGGCCATAGATTTCAAATATTCTTACCACAGAAAATATTTGAGGTGATGGATATGTTAGCTGATTCAATTATTGTGCATTATATTCATAAATTGTAACATCACTTTGTTCCCCATACATACACACAACTCTAATTTGTCAATTTGTAATTTTTAAAAAAGTTATTACTATAGTTTACAAGGTCCCACAGAATTTGGAACGCTGTTCACTCCCTGACTTCAACTGTAATACTCTTCCCCTTAAACTTTTTTTTTTTTTTGAGATGGAGTCCTGCTCTGTCGTCCAGGCTGGAGTGCGGTGGTGCGATCTCAGCTCACTGCAACCTCTGCCTCCTGGGTTCATGCCATTCTCTTGCCTCAGCCTCCTGAGTAGCTGGGATTACAGGCTTGTGCCACCGCACCCAGCTAATTTTTGTATTTTTAGTAGAGACGGGGTTGCACCATACTGGCCAGGCTGGTCTTGAATTCCTGACCTCATGATCCAGCCTCCTCGGCCTCCCAAAGTGCTGGGATTACAGGCGTGAGCCACTGTTCCCGGCCTTAAATTCTTTACTCCAGTCAAACCAACCTCCTTTCTGCTACTTGGATACAATCCTGCCTCCAGATCTTAAAGATAATTTGCTTCCCTCTCTTTGGAATGCTCTTCTCTCACTGTCTACATGGCTCATTCCCTCATCCGCTTCAAGCATTTGCTTAAATGTTGCCTTCTCAGTGTAGCCTCCCTGATCATCCTGTTTAACAATGGCAGCTCTTTTCTTTCTTCCACATTTCCTGTCCTCTTTGCCCTTTTTGCATAGCACTTACTACTCTCTGATATGCTATATATTTTACTTATTTTTTATCGTCTGTTTCTCCCTTACGAGAGTGTAAATGCCAGGTGGACAGTGGTTTTGACTCTTTTGGTCATAGTATATATCTGGTGCCTAGAACATAACAGGTATTCAATTAATATTTGTTGAATGAAAGAATGACCACGATTTTACTATTTTATGTGATGTTAAAACACATGCTGCTTTACATAAGCATTAAACTTTCAGTCTGTCCCTTGTCTGTAAGACTCTCAACCATCAAAAGCCAAAGGGGGGGCAAGAAAATTGTTCTGTTACTAAATCCTTTAGTTCTGTATTCATTAGGCATTTAAATTTGATTCTTTATTCACTTTAAAAATATTGAACAGTCTTAAGAAATACCTTAAGTATAACAGCTGTTCTATCTTCCACCCCGTCTCCAGTAATCAAAACTATACAGTATGAAATAGGACAGATAAAATACCCTCAAATATCATCTACTGGAGTCACCTGTGTTGAAACTATAATTGTTTTGTTTGGAATGTAATATGAATCAACTGTGGTTTAGCTCGGCCAGGTTAGTTAAGAAATAAAACAATGAGGGACCTCGCTGAGAAAATATCTTCTTTAAAGTGTGTACTGGAGAAGTAGAATCAGAAAATCAGGTCTTTCTTAGTTAATCTTTTATGTCTGAACAATGGTTTGCTTGGTCTCATGTAGATGACTTTATTCTCATTCTATCCTCAGGACTTTCTTCAATGCAGCCTTCATCTCCTTGTTTCGTAAGCTGTAAGTCAGGGGGTTTAAGAAGGGGGTCACCACAGAATAGAACAAAGTTATAATCTTCTGAATTGCAGCTGGGTTATCAGTTGTGGGGCTCACATACATTGCCAATAGGGCCCCAAAGAATAAACACACCACTGTCAGATGAGATCCACAGGTGGAAAAGGCCTTCTGCCAGCCAGCTGCTGAAGGGACTTTCAATACAGCTATCAGTAAAAGCATATAGGAGCCACATATGTACAGAAGAGTGAGAATGATAATGAGGGAGCTCAGGATATAGAAGATAATCTCAGTGATAGGAGCTGGGGCACAGGACAGAGCCATCAGTGGGTCCATGTCACACAAAAAGTGACTGATGATGTTGGGCCCACAGAAAGGCAGTTGAGACAGTTGCACAGTGGAGACAGAGTAACTGAGGAATCCAAACACCCAGCAAAAAGACATCAATATGTAGCAGAGTTGTGGGGTCATGATGGTTGAGTAGTGCAATGGGCGGCAGATAGCAAGGTACAGATCATATGCCATGATAAAGAGGAAGTATGCTTCTATTGTACCAAGGGAAGTAAAAAAGTAGAACTGGAGAAAACAGCCAACAAAAGAGATGGTTTTTGTCTCTGAGAGGAAGTTGACTAGCATGTTGGGTACAGTGGAAGTAACGTACCAGATTTCAAGGAAAGCAAAGTTCCCTAGGAGAATATACACTGGGGTATGAAGCCGTTTGTCCAATCTCACAGCACAGACAATGGTCCCATTTCCTATTATGGTAAATACATAGATCACAAAGAACAGGGAGAAGAGGAAACTTTGCATCTCCTGAAAACCAGGAAAGCCAAGGAGAACAAATTCTGTCACAGTGCTTGTCTCTGAATTATTTATGAATTCCAGGGCTGTAGAGGTGACAGAAAACACCATTTATACAAATAGTTTTGTTTTCTGAAAAACTTGTAGGAAATCTATGCAAGCTATATATGTTGGCTATTTGGCAATTAGTTTGCAATAACCCATCCACTGACTCCTAACTTTTATTCAGAAGCTACAAATCAACAATGCTAATGATCCCAAATTTCGGTTTTTTTTTTGTTTGTTTGAGACGGAGTTTTGCTCTTGCTGCCCATGCTGGAGTGCAATGGCGCAATCTCAGCTCACCACAACCTCCGCCTCCTGGGTTCAAGCGATTCTCCTGCCTCAGCCTCCCGAGTAGCTGGGATTACAAGCATGCACCACCATGCCCGGCTACTTTTGTATTTTTAGTAGAGACGGGGTTTCTCCCTGTTGGTCAAGCTGGTCTCGAACTCCTGACCTCAGGTGATTCACCCGCCTCGGCCTCCCAAAGTTCTGGAATTACAGGAGTGAACCACCGTGCTTGGCCCCAAATTTCTTTAAAATTAGTGTTATAACAATAGAATCTACATTATTGGGATATTTTTAATCAGTGGGTGATTTTTAAGAATTCTCCCTTACCTTTGAAATTTTGAAAGCTCAGAACCATTATCATCTATGAAAGCCAGCAAAGTGGCTGTTTGTATTTCTTTTTCCCACCCATAGTTAATTATTTCTAATAGTGCAGCTGTTAGTTTGACTTAAAATTTTTTTTTTTTTTTTTGAGATGGAGTTTCACTCTTGTTGCCCAGGCTGGAGCGCAATGGCGCCATCTCGGCTCACTGCAACCTCTGCCTCCCAGATTCAAGTGATTCTCCTGCCTCAGCCTTCCAAGTAGATGGGGTTACAGGCATGCGCCATCACGCCTGGCTATTTTGTATTTTTAGTAGAGATGGGGTTTCTCCATGTTGGTCGGGCTGGTCTCAAACTCCTGACCTCAGGTGATCCACCGCCTCGGTCTCTCAAAGTGCTGGGATTACAGGTGTGAGCCACTGTGCCCGGCCTGTATTGTCAGCAGAGATGGGGTTTCATTATGTTGGCCAGGCTGGTCTCGAACTCCTGACCTCAAATGATCCACCCACCTTGGCCTCCCAAAGTGCTGGGATTACAGGCGTGAGCCACCGCACCCGGCCTGACTTAATTTTTAAACCAAGAATTAGGAGTAAAATAACTACTTTTTCTGACATCTTTCCCAAGGTGGAAAATACTTGACATACTTCTCAGATACTTGAGAGCTATGAGTGGCCATTATTCACTCTGTATTAGTGAATTTTAAGTCTAAGCATAGAATCCAAGAGAAAATATCAAGGCAATATTTTTCTGGAGAGTAGAGAGTTAATGGTTATCTGAGATTGTTCGTTGAATTTACTTCACACTTTTAAACTTCCCTGTAAGTGGAATTTCTACTACCATAAACAAATGCAGTGTTTTGAATCGTTTAAACATAAATCTCTCATTAAAATAAACAATTTGTTAAAATATATTGTTCTGCTACAAGAATTCATTCTTGTACTGTTACGTGTTACAGATTGTAGGTTTCGACATCTCAACTGTAATCTCTACTGCCCACCTACAAGAAAGTCAGAATCTAGATAAGTTTGGAAGGTCAATGATCAAAAGTCAAACAGAATGAATAGGTAAAGAAAGTGTGGTATATGCACACAATGGAATACTATTCGGCTTTTAAAAAAGAAGGAAATCCTGTCATTTGTGACAACATGGATGAACCCAGGGACATGGTGCTAAGTGAAAAAATCCAGGCTCAGGAAGACAAATACTGTGTGATTTCACTTATATGTATATGTGGAATCTAAAAAAGTTGAGTTTATAGCAGCAGAGAGTAAAATGGTGGTTACAGGGACTGGGAGGTTGGGGAGATGTTGGTCAAAGGATACAAAACTTCAGTTAGAAGAAATAAGTTCAAGAGCTCTATTGTATAACATGGATAACTATAGTTAATAATGTATTTTTTTCTTGAAAATTGCTAAGAGAGTAGATTTTAAATGTTCTCACCACAAAAAGTGATAAGTATATGAGGTAATGCATATGCTCATTAGCTGGAGGTAGACATTATACAATGTATACATATTTCAAAACAACGTGTTACACATAATAAATATATACAATTTTTTATTTGTTAATTTAAAAAGTCAGACATAAATAAACAGCTCTAAATGTTGCTAATGGTTAATTCTTGCTGGACACAAATGATATTTTCTTTCATTTGGTGATGAATGAAAATATATATGTAAAAAATATTCAATAAGCCTTCTCCAAATGTAAGTATATTTGTTAATAAGTTTTTCAATGCATTTCAAATGATCTAAAATGCTTATGTCTTGTTATTTAAATTTATTAATGCTACACTGTTCAAAATTTACTTTACCAAAATACTGTAATTGTTTTTTATAATTATAAAAGATATAGAAAAAGACAAAAAAAACCTACCTCCTTGAGAAAACAAATTTTAACTATTTGGAGGACTGTGTTCTTCTCTTCTTTATAATTAAAATGGAATTTTTCAAAATTAACTGTTTTATAATTTGTTTTTAAACTTAATGTATTTGTCTTTTTTTCCATGTCAAAAATATAGCTCTGAAACATCAACTGAATGGCTGCATTGTTCTTCTTGTCTATAGATTCAATCAACCCTCTAATGATAGATTTAGATTGTTATCAATGTCTTCTATTATAATCACCACTGTGATTAATATTCTTGGACATATATCTTAGTATAGTTTGACCCATATAGCCTGAGCTTATCAAGCTTTAAAAAATTAATAATTACACTTGTCAATATAGGATGTCTTAGTTTTTGATGATGATTTTAGATATCCTTTTGATACCTATCATATATTAAAGTCAGCAAGACAAAACTCCGTAACATATAAGATAAATTTCCGTTTAATATTTACATAGCATGCTATATATTTTTCTAGTAGAGCCTGCACCATAATGACCAAATCATATGGTTTTGTGTTACCTTCTAGACTGAAAACATCTATAATTCACAAATGATGTTTAATTTATCTTTCATTACTTAGATAACTCAGTTTCTGGTACACAGTAGGCACTTGTTGAATAAACTAATGGTTGGGCGAATTTCAGACTTGCCATGCCTGTCACCAAAAAGCTAATCTGAGTTTATGAACATCACCATCACTGAGTCCTCAGTCTGGACATCACTGGACAGTCTTGTGTAACTTGTCAGTTTGGTCACATTTAGCAAAATCACATTTAAACCTTGTGATCCACTAATTCCACCTTGCCTCATGACCCTGTCATTTGTGAGCATCCACTGTAAATATTGGCCTCTCTAGTCATTTATAGTTTCAAACATGTAGTCACCATTTTGCTCAGTATTTGTCTTTATTCCATCTTTTTCTTTGTAAGAGCTCCCACTTTGTACTTGCTTCTTGGCGAATGGCTCTACTCTTCGTTCACCAATCCAGTTGGCATTTGCTAAAACCAGAAACTTGAGAAGTACTGAAGGAACCTTTTAATTCTATCACCTCCCATATGCAGTCAATCTCCAAATCCTGTTGATTTTCCTTCTCAAAATGTGTGTGTGTATATATATATATATATATATACACACACACACACACACACAAACACATACACACACACACATTTTTTTGAGACAGTCTCATTCTCTCACCCAGGCTGGAGTGCGGTGGCGCAATCTCTGTTTACTGCAACCTCTGTCTCCTGGGTTCAAGCAATTCTCCTGCCTCAGACTTCTGAGTAGCTGGAATTACAGGCATGCACCACTACGCCTGGCTAGTTTTGTATTTTTAGTAGAGATGATGTTTTGTCATGTTGGCCAGGCTAGTCTCGAACCCCTGACCTCAAGTGATCCATTCACCTTAGCCTCCCAAAGTGCTGGGATTACAGGCATGAACCACCACACCTGGCCAATTTTCCTTCTCAATGTTTTTCAACACTGTCTTGTGCACATGGTAGATCATTGTAAATGCTGGATGTTACCACATAAAGTTGGATAGTCCAGTGGTGGGATGCGGCAGCTACACATATGAACTAGAAGGAAAAATGAGCTGCTCCTTAGGAAGAATTGGGAGCATAGTTTTAGGAGGAAAGCACATAGTTTGGTGAGGAAGGAAGAGAACATTCACTGTAGCAGTCTATGTGGTGACATACCACAGTTGGATTAGGTTCACAACTGATTGACTCACTCCAGTAATACTTAACGAAGTAATCCTGTTATATAAGGTACTTAAAATAAATGATAAAATCAGATTGACTTGGGTTCAAATACTGTACAGCATACTATGTGCCTCTAGGCAAGTTACCATTGTTTTGCTGAGCTTTTATGAAAGTATTGTTGAAGTACAGTTTCCTAGTACATGTTGTAGTGCCTAGTGCAGTTCCTGGAATATATTAGGACCTGCAACATTCATAGCTGTTAGTGTTCATAATAATACTACTAATAAATATAATTACAAAGTAACTAGGATAATTTTTTTAGCAGAATCATTTAAAAACCTAAATGAAAAACAATAAATTAATTTTTAATTTTTATTTATTTATTTGTTTTTGAGACAGGGCCTTACTCTTTCACCCATGCTGGAGTGCAGTCGCGGGATCATAGTTTATTGCAGCCTTGACCTCCCAAGCTCAAGCGATCCTACTGCCTTAACCTGAGCAGCTGGGTCGATAGACGTATGCCACCATGCCAGGATAATTATTAAATGTTATGTAGAGACATGTTCCCATCATGACTCTAGCCTAGGGAACATGATGAGAACCTTTCTCTACAAACCTTTGGCTCCTCAAAGTGCTGAGATTATAGGCGTGAGCCACTGCGCCTGTCCAATGAATTTAAGTGAACCTAAATGACTAGATTAAAAAGTCATATGTCATTCAAATATGAATATTTCATGTTCATATTATCTCACAGTGAAGCTATGGACAGCTCCTTTCAGTTGCTCAGATTTATTTTTTCGACATTCTTGTATATTCTGGCACTTAGAAACATACAGTTTGGTCTGACATAAGGAAAGAAGATATAAAAACACAGTGGTGTTAATAATTCAAAATGCAGAAGATAAAGTATTAAAGGAAGGGCATTACATTTCCTGGGATGTGCATAAAAGTAATGGGAATAAGTTATATTTAATCAGGGGCATTGTAGAAAGTGAGTTATTAAGCATGACTTCTAATACCAAATCATGTAATTTATCAAATTTCCAAATAATGAGGCATTCCTTTGCAAATAATTAGGCAAGAACGTTTAAGAAAGTGTTCAGCTGAGGAAGAGCTGGGTAGCTGGGCACAGGTGTCAACAGTTCATTATAACATTTATACCGGAGATGCTGGGCATGAAATCACATGTCTAGAAACTCACAAAATTTTGCAAAAATATGTTCATATTATAAAGACATTTCACTGGAGCTAGCATCCGTGTGTAGATGTCTTAGAAAAAGTCAAGTGAATCCTAGACAGGGGAAAAAGTTACTTACCCTTCATGATAGAGCTATGTGCAGACAGTCCTAGGAATACAAACCAAGCCTGTACCTTCTCGTTGATACCTCTCTTTGCCTTATGTGGACTCAAAACCTGGAGCCTGACCCAGAGAATCCTAGGATATATAAAGGTAACTGTTGAAACTCCCTTTTCTCCTTTCCTGAAGTGCTCAAAAGAAACATTTATAGGTAATTCTTTGGGTAACAGTTATAGCCGGAGGAAAGAAGCACACTCCTCCTGTGGTCAGCCCTTGAGGTGTGGGCCTCCATTGACAGGGTGGTTATTTTAATCAAGGGCTACATAAAGGACCTCAGTCACCTCCAGGCACCCAGACCTTCCAATTGTCTCATCCAGCAGAGAAAGGTCAACAGGTGAGTTTTATATATGAATTACTTTTGTGGCAGAATAGTGCCACAAAAGCAGTGGCATATGAACCTCATGAAGAGATTTCAGAAAGAGGGTGCAGGTGAATGAAGAAGTGCCATTGCGATTCAGGGGTGCAATTAAAGTTTTATCTTGGAGATTATTGTGATGACTTCAGTCTTCCCTTGGGCTGGTTTATGATTCCCTCAAGAGTCCTTGGCATAGCATCCTTTCTTCCATCCACAGTTTTCATGTAGTTTAGGGCAAATTGGACCCCAGAGAAAAGGCAAGAAGAATGTTTTGAAAGGCAGTGATGAGATGTCTGTGTGGAATTCGAGATAACTTCTTTTTGTTCGTAGGAAAAGTTATAAAAACTAATTTCTAGAAAATCAGTTGTAATGTCCTCATTTAATTTCTAATTTTTGTTGAGTCTTGTTTTTTTCTTAATCTAGCTAAAGTCTTGTCCACTTAGTTTATCTTTCTGAGTAGCAAACTTTTGGTTTTGTTCATTTTCTCTACTGTTTTATATTTTCTACTTCATTTATCCCTGCTGTAATCTTCATTGTTTCCTACCATTTGCCAGCTTTGGATTTAGTTTGTTCTTCTTTTTCTAGTTTCTTACGGTGTAAAGTTAGGTTTTTGAGTTGAGATTTTTCTTCTTTTATAATGTAAGCCCTTGTAGCTATAAATTTCTCTCTTAGCACTGCTTTCTTTTCATCTTGTAAATTTCAGTATGTTGTATTTTCATTTTTATTTGTCTCAAGATATTTTATAATTTCCGTTGTGACTTCTTCTCTGACTCATCGCTTGGTTTAGAGTGTGTTGTTGAATATCCACATATTTGTGGAGTTTTTAGTTTTCTTTTTGATGTTGATTTACAGTTTTCTTCCATTGTGATTTGAGAAAGATAGGTACGATTTTAATCTTTCAAAACGATTAAGCCTGTTTTGTGACTTAACATATGGTCTAGGCTGGAGGATTAAAATATTTTACTTAAAAATTTTGAGTTGTGTCCATTCATAAAACGAAACAAAGGAAAGAGGATAGCAAAGTCTTTAATAGAAAACCTACAGCCTGGGCAACATAGAGAGACCCAATTTCTACCAAAAAAAAAATTAGCCAGGCATGGTGGCATGTGCCTGTGGTCCCAGCTACTTGAGAGGCTAAGGTGGGAGGATTGCTTGAGCCCAAGAGGTTGAGGCTGCAATTAGCTGTGATCATACCACTGTACTCCAGCATGTGTGACAGGGTGAGATACTGTCTAAAAAAACTCCCAAATCCCAAACAACAACAACAAAAAAGAAAGCCTAACATCTTTGAACCAAAAAAAAAAAAAAAAAAGAATAGATTGCAGCCAGTGTAATGGGGAAATTGAAGAAAATGGTATGTGTAAATTCAAACAAGAGCTAAACCATGGCCACAAACTTCCAGGGATGAGTGATTCCCTTCTGAGTGGCATCAGGTCTAGCTCTGGTTCATCCTTACCTGAGGATGAAGACCATTAGGGCACCAGCTTTGTGTGACGCCCTCCCCGCCCACCCAGCACCAGGTTCCTATTTCCATCTCCTTAGCCAGGCATTGTGGTGAAGCATAAGGATTTGAACTATAGTCAAGTGCTCTCTGAGCATGAATGGCCTTAGTGCTCACCTCTCAGACTTTCATAAAAAAAAAAAAAGACTTAGCCATTTTCTATTCTCTCTTTAGAGCATCAATGTTTTTAAGTTTTTTTTTAATTTAGTATTTTTATTTGATTGCAGCAAGATGGTAGATGGAAGCAATTCAACATTTACTAAAATCTATATTTACTTAACATTTTAAATAATATCTCTCTTTGGTATTCAATTTATATTATTATTATTATTGTTATTTTTTGAGATGAAGTTTCACTCTTGTCACCCAGGCTGGAGCGCAATGGCACGATCTCAGCTCACTGGAACCTCAGCCTCCTGGGTTCAAGTGATTCTCCTGCCTCAGCCTCCCGAGTAGCTGGGATTACAGGCATACGCCACCATGCACGGCTATTATTTTTTTGTATTTTTAGTAGAGATGGGGTTTCACCATGTTGGCCAGGCTAGTCTTGAATTCCTGACCTCAGGTGATCCACCCACCTCGGCCTCCCAAAGTGTTGGGATTACAGGCGTGAGCCATTGCACCCAGCCTTATTACATTTTATAGTCATACTTGCTTTGTCTCTGGGACCTTAGTAGTAACCACTAGCAGTGGTTGATTATATGATGGTGTAAAATAATTTCTAGAAGCACTTCTATTCTGTAACCTGAAGTGCACTTGCAGAAAGACAATGCCTATGCTGTGCTTACAGCCTCTTTCACACAAGTTCCATACTTACACACATGCAACTTCTCATGAGCTTCCACGGTAATTAGCCCTTCCCCCTCACTGAACTTTTGCTACTTAACAAAAAGAAAACCTTCCAATTTTCTCGATCACAAGACTGTGAATCCTATGAGGGAAGAAAATGTGTCTTATATACCTTTGTCTCGAATTTATTTCCTGGCTCAATGTTCAGTACATTGTAGGTGCTGAACAAGGGCAATAAAAATCAATAAATGAAAAATAAGGGAGGTGATGTCTAAATATAACGGTGATAAAACTCGTCAAAGTTTTATAACGGTATATTTATACAAGCCCTGAAGTGAGGAAGACGTATCTCAGGTTTTTTCTAAAATACGAAACTATTTGAGTGAAATTATGTGAAGGGGCGCTTCAACATTTCTATCAATAAACAGGCTCCTAAGGAACCCTAGAACTGTGGGAAAAAATGATTCTCCAAATCTAATGATCAGAAAGTTCCCCTAGAAAATTGTTCTTTGTTGGCCGGGTGCGGTGGCTCATGCCTGTAATCCTAGGACTTTGGGAGGCTGAGGTGAGTGGATCACCTGAGGTCAGAAGTTCGAGACCAGCCTGGCCAACATGGTGAAACCCTGTCTCTACTAAAAATACCAAAAATTAGCCGGGCGTAGTGGCATGCGCCTGTAATCCCAGCTACTCAGGAGGCTGAGACAGGAGAATCGTTTGAACCCGGGAGGCAGAGGTTGCAGTGAGCCGAGATGGCGCCATTGCACTCCAGCCTGGGCAACAAGAGCAAAACTCTATCTCAAAAAAAAAAAAGAAAGAAAAAAGAAAATTGTTCTTTGTTTAAAGAACTTACTCACATAACCAAACACCACCTGTTACCCAATAACCTATGGAAATAAAAAAATTTAACAAAATATGTTTTATTATTTATTTTTTTCAATAAATAATATAGGCACATGATAAAGAATTTGAAAGCACAAAAGGAGTTATGAGAAAAAAGTCTCCTTTACTCTCTTTTTCCTTAGACACCAAATTTTTCTCGCCTGAAGCAACCATTGTTACCAGTTTTTTGGAGCTCTCTCAGGAGATATACACATTTCCATGGAAGGCAACTACAATACATTCTGCTATTCACTTTGCTTTTTTCATTTAACAGTATGTCTTGGACATATTATATATCATTGCATATGGAACTGCTTCATAGTTTATAAATTGAAGACATAATATTCCATGGTATAACTCACCATATAGCTCATTTTACTAGTCTTCTATTAATGGGAACTGATGTTTTTCTCAATATTTTGCTATTACAACAATGCTACAGTAAACATTTCCCACATGTGTAAAAATATCTATAGGCTAAACACCTTAAAAGTTAAGGTGCTGTTTTAAAGGACATGTGCCTTCTAAATTTTGATAGAAGTTGCCTTGTCACCCTATATAGAGTTTGTAAAACTGATACGCCCACCAGCTAAGTGTGAGAGAACCCATTTCACGATCCTCAGACATACAATGTGTTATCAAACTTCTTGATCTTTGTCAATTTAATAGATAAAAAGTGAGATGTATTTATAGGCTTATTCTACTTTTACCTTTTTATGAATTAGTTAACGTTTAAGAATCTTTTTCTGGATGTTATTTGTTTATATCCTTTTGCTCATTTTCTTACTGGGATACTGTTCTGTTCTCTATTTTACAGAGCTTCATTTATATTAAGGAAACAAACTTATTGTGATATGACTTGCATATAAGTGAGAAGTCCTAAAGAGAAATTCAGGGTTACTTTTCAAAGAAAAGGGAACTTGGGCTAGTTAAAAGGGTAGTAGATAGGAATTTTTTTTTTTTTTGGAATTGTTTAAGTCATTATCCTCAGCAAATTGCTCCCTGATTCCCAATTCCTATTTATTTAACCTGAAAAACGGTATTTGGATTAGTGAAGACACTTCAATCATAGCATGACCTTTCACTCCAGGCCTAGGGGAAAGTTCAAGGAGAACTATCCAAGCTTCTAATACAAATTCTGGGTAACTGTTTTTACTGATCTGCAACTACTGGGTGCCTTCCATTAAAAAAGGCTTAAATCTGTGGTCCTGATTTTATCATTTATTTTACCATAGATAACCTTTCCCCTGCTTCCTGCAGGGGAAGAGTCCTCAGGGATTCTTTGCTGGTTGCAATGAAAAGAAAAGCAGGTGTGCATCCCAGATTTGTGTTTATGCCAGCCTCTATATCCACCTGTCTCTCTGATCTGTGGGCTTTTGAACACACATGCTACATGATCATCTTCTGAAAGTGAAGGAAGAAGTGAGAATGTATGGAATCTAGATAGAATAGAAAAAACTTTCTGGTCATGACTGAAAAACTTGTACTAAACCCAAAATAATTTCTATCAACAGTAAAATCTGGACAAAATACATAAAACAACCATTTGAAGGCACTCAGAGCAACTGACATAGGCAAGGCTTCATGGGCTACAGTCCAAGATGAAGGGAAGAAAAGGGAGGTGAGTTTCACATTCACCATGTGTATTTCCCTGAGGATATCTGACCATTTACTGGGTTGGGAGAGTATGAGGAAAGAAGGAATAAAGCCTGAGCAGAAGGCAGTAGTTTTACTGAACTGAGAAGGTAGAGAATTTGAAAGTTGCCAAAGCACCAGACGTTTGAGAAGTCCTGGAGAGGGAAGGACCACAGAAGCTAGGCTAAAAATATGATGCAATTCCCCTTCAAGGCATTTTTGGATTTCTAAGCTGTGTGTACATGAGACCCCAAAATAGCTAGCAGAAACAAAAGCTGAGAGTCTAAAGAGCAAAGCAGAAGTTTCAGGAGTCATGGGGTTCCAGAAGTACTGAAATAGGATGCTAGGACCAGCTGAAGTGGAGGGGCCTTCTAAACAGTCCAGATTTGTCCCTGAGGTCTCAGAAAGGCTATGTTCCTGCAGTAAGAGTCACACCCTAAGAGTAAAACTAAAACGAGCACAGACCATTTTAAAAACACATTCAAGTAGTGCTTAAATAGAATCAATGTGATCTGCCTCTACTCCATCTACTTGCTAGAACAAAACTTAACCTTCATTACTGCACATATTGTCTTTATAGTTTTTAAAATACAATGCCCACCAGCCAATTAAAAAACATTGAGGCATGTTACACAGCTGGGCAAATAATCAAGATCTGAAAGGAGAAATAACAGAAACATGCTCACAGGTATTTTAGCTTTGGCCAATAGTAAGATGAACAATTAACTGTATAAGACCAGTTTTTTTTTAAATCCCAAAATTAAAGACAAGATTAATTACACAAGGACCTTTTTGATTAACATTTTATGTTCCCCAAAATTTCTTCAGAGCTTTTTTCATATCTTTGTTCCTAAGACTATATATCACAGGGTTAAGCAGTGGGGTAACAACAGAATAAAACAGAGTCACAATCTTCTGCTTTCCAGCTTCATTCTTAGATGGTGGGCTCCCATACATGACCAATACTGAGCCATAGAACAGTGAAACCACAGCCAGGTGAGACCCACAGGTGGAGAAAGCCTTTCTTCTCCCAGCTGCTGAAGGGACCCTCCACACAGCTCTCACGACCAGAGCATAGGACCCCACAATGAAGAGAAAGAGCATAAAGACAGGCAGAGGACTTAGGATACAGAAGACAAGCTCTATCACAGGGCCTTTTTTGCAAGCGAGAGTTAGAAGAGGAGCTGGGTCACTTAGGAAGTGGTCAATAATCCTGGATCCACAGAAGGACATTTGGGAGATGATGACGATAGGAATCAAGAACCAGATGAAACCAAGTACCCAGCAATTGACCACAAGATTGGTGCAGAGACGTCTGGTCATAATGGTCGAATAGTGTAGAGGCCAGCAGATGGCCAGATATCGATCAAATGCCATAACTGCCAGGAAAAAGCATTCTGTAGAGCCCAAGGAGAAGAAAAAGTAGAACTGGAGGAAGCAGCCAGAGAAAGAGATGATCTTGGTGTCAGAGAGGAAGTTGGCCAGCACGTTGGGGACTGTGGAGGTGACATAACAGATCTCCAGGAAGGAGAAATTGGCGAGCAGGATGTACATGGGGGCGTGGAGTCTCTGATCCCAGTGCACAGCACAGAAGATGGAACCATTGCCCATGAGGGTCAGGAGGTATACAACAGTGAAGAGCACAAAGAGGAGGATCTGCCCCTCCCTGGGGCAAGGGAAGCCCAGGAGGATGAAGCCAGTGAAGGTGCTGGAGTTGCTGGGGCTGTTGAAGATTTTCATGTGTCCGTGAATTGTAAAAGCAGCAGCAATTACTGAATGACAGTGCAAACATAGATGGGGAATCAGATTTATATTTAAATCATTTTGGGAAAGAAAATGCATAAATTTGATATTGAAATAAAAGTAAAAAGTAAAAAACAGAATGCAGATATGTCAATAGTCACTTTTTTTCTTTTAAACTGACTTATTGATCTGGATTGATTCTTTGCTCGCATTCACGTTTTTACCATAGGCTTAAGAAAACTTTTGATCAAAATTGATAAGCTGTCATTTATATTTTATTAGGTGTAAAACCCTTATAATTTTCAGGCATGTTTACAACACTTTCCTTCAAGAGCCTTTGTATAAATATATAACAGAATATGTATTTATGTATATTCTTACACAAATGAATTTCATTTTCAGAAGGTGAAATCATTGCAGCTTTTTGTGGCAGAGACTGAGTGAAACTGTGTAGCCATGTAATATGAGACCATAAAACTGCTTGAATTACTTCTTTTATGTCACTTTTGACACTGGCCTTATTCTAAATTAAATGGTTAACTTATTAACTTAATAATATCATTCACTTGTTTCATGAGTAACACAGTCAAATCAATTAGAGGAAATTAGCTGTTGTCAGTTTCTTTTGTGTTAGGACAGCAGTCCTAGCCATCCTCAGTAGACCAGGCTGAAAGAATCATTAACTGGCCGTGCTGAAACTTGTCTGTGCTTGCTGTGAAGAATATATAAATTTGTTTAGACTATAGTTAAAGGTATAATTCTATTCCAATAATACAAATTATGGATATAATTGATAACATGCAATTCTAAATAACAGTGGGTTTGTAGGCGATATTAGACTAAAGCTGTGGTCCATCTCCCAGGAACCACTTAGGAGCATCTCAAGGCAGAGTGGCTTTTGAAGGCTGAATATCTGCATGATGCCTTTCATCTGTTTTAAATGAATTAGAATATCTTTGTGAAACAATCACATAATCAAGCCTTGGAATTAGTTAGAGCCCTTTCTAAATAAGTACATAAGTGAGCAAACTAAAGAAAGTCTGTGTCCCTCCTTCTATGTTTAGATCCACATTTGCTTTTTGAAGTTGGCACAGGGACCCAGGAAGTTTTAAGGCAGCAGAATCTGCTGCCCCTAAATATGCCACTTTGGCGTAAGATTATTTTCAGCTGAAGGCAGTTGAGAAAAAGCAGACACAAGAAAAGCTCTCTGTCTTCCCCCTATTATTTGCACAGAAGCAGGATAACTTTGCAAGGGTGGCCTTCCTCTCCCCTCTACCAGGGAGGACAAGGTAAAATTACCAGAGACAACTGTCAACCCTTTCCGCCTGGAGATGGCACCACAGGAATCTACGTAACAATTTTACCAACTTTAGCCTGTATCTTCCATTTGTTTGCCCATAATATTTATTTTCCCACAGTTTCCCACCCTAGAAATGCAAAGTCCTTTTTCTTTGTCTTATCACTTCTGTAAAAAATTATTATTCTTTAGCTGAGATGCCATGTAAGCCTAACGTCTAACCACACCTTTGAGTTACTCATCTCCCAGCGCTCCCATGTGTATTTACGACGCGTATGCTCATAAACTTATGTTTGTTTTTCTCTTGTTGATTTGGGTTTTGTCAGTCTTACTTATAAGGCCCCAGGAGAAGAACCTAGAAAGATAGGAGAAAAAAAAATTTTCCTCCCCTGCAGAGTCTACTAATTTCTTAGTAGAATATTTAAATTCTGTATAACTTAGAAGACCAAAAACAAAAGATGCCGGCAGCAAGTTGACATCCTTCTCAAGCAAGCATAGATGTGAGTGCTTAGAGGTTTATGTTGGAAGAATTCCGTTTTGTTGGTGATGGGGTGAACTGAGGGAGAAATTTTAACACAATCCATAATGATTTATTTATTTATTGAGATGGAGCCTTGCTCTGTCACCCAGGCTGGAGTGCAGTGGCATGATCGTAGCTCACTGCAATGTCCGCCTCCGGGGTTCAAGTAATTCTCGTGCCTCAGCCTTATGAGTAGCTGGGAGTACAGGCACAAGCCACCAGCCCGGCTAATTTTTGTATGTTTAGTATAGATAAGTTTCACATCATGTAGGCCAGGCTGGTCTTGAACTCCTGACCTCCAGTGATCTGCTCCCTTCGGCCTCCCAAAGTGCTGGGATTACAGGCATGAGCCACAGCGCCCAGCCCCATAATTTTTTAAAACACCCTCTAGGTCATTTGTAACTCAGGATTCCCTAATTCCCATGACATGGAGGATGCTTGGAGATAAAAGAGTCTCCACAGGTTCTGCCAGACTCTATTTTAATGTATATAATCAAAATAAGGATTTAATGTACTTGGCTCTTGGTGGGAATAGGGTGGAATAGGTTCTGGTAACTATCATAAACTTCTATTTTTTTATAAGTTTTTTCTTTTCTGCTTCTCTACTTTTAAAGTCATTTGTTTAGGGGCCCAAAAAACTTCTGAGACTGCATATTTATCTTTTATAAAGGGAATTGAAAGCAGACAGTGGACGGGTCTAATGATTTTCTAAAATAAAGTCACTCTGTACCAGTTTCACTCATGATCAAGGACATTAAGCATTTAGTCATTTCTATGTCACACCTTTGCCTTTGTAAGGTGTTTTAAAAGTTACATTAGCTTCACATGAGCCATTCATGGCTAACGAATAAAACTAATGAATTACTAATGAATAAAAACACACAAAAAAGAATTCTGCTATGATGTGTGAAGGTCCTTTATGTTTTCTAAAAAAGATTAAGTGTATATGACTAGTACTAATTCAGAGGAATATAACTTTATTATGATCAATTAAGAGCAACTCTTACTAATAATGCTTAGGCATTTTTGACCAGGATTTTTTTGCTAGTGTTCCTAAAATTTTATTTTAGGGGTAAGCATCTGCTCAACAGTCGAGTAATTTGACTTCTTGGATTAAATGTTTAATCAATTTTTTTTCTGATGGAACTTATTTCAGTGTAGTATCTCTTTCTTTTCCTCTACCCTCACATCTCATCCACAAATAATTTCTTTTAGTTTTGTCTCAAAAATAAGTCTCATATCTGCTCACTTCTCCCCATCTCCACTGCCAACATCCTAGTTCAAGCCATCCTCTTTTCTCCCCTAGACTATGTGATGCTGCTGTTCTAGCTGGCTTCCTGTTTCCACTCTTGCCTGTCTGTAACTTGTTTTCCATGCCACAGCCAGAGTAACTCCTTAAAGAAAGAAAATCAGACCAGTTCCTTTCCTTGCACATAGATTTCAATTAGTTTCCCAATGCTCTTTGAATAAAATAAAACTTTGAAATGGTGATCTTTGATTTGACCCTTCATATTTCCAACATCATCTCATGATTCTATTACTCAAACTTTCTCTCACACACATACACACAAACACACACTCTGTTGTACAAAGTAGGCACAAAGATGCTCCACTAACACAAGCACTGCAAATATAAAATAAGGATTCACTGGAGAAAACACTAGCAAGCAGAGGGTAACAGAGTGTACATCATTCCCTGGGCTCTCCTGGTCCCACTGAGGGGTGTGCATATTTGGACTACTCACACACTAGCCAACATTTCTGTACCGAGGGATTCCATCTCTGTGATACTCACACCAGGGTCGGTAAATATTTTCTTAAATAGTTTAGTCTCATGGGCCCTATAGTCTCTGTCAAAACTACTCAGCTCTGCTGTGTACCGCAAATGCAACCATACATAATATGTAAGTGAATGTATGTGCCTATGTTGCTGTAAAACTATTATGTCCACTGAAATGTGAATTTCATATAATTTTCATGTGTCACAAAATCTCATTTTCTATCAATTTTTAAACATATTAAAAATGTAAAATCAATTGTTAACTTGCTGGCCCTACAAAAATAGGCAGCAGGCCAGGTTTGGCACATTGGATATAGTTTGCTAACCCCTACTGTACACATTTGTAGGGAAAACAGAACAAGAAACATCCATTTGACTGTGAAACAATGGAAGCTCCTTGGTGAGGCAAATGCCTTTGTTAGAAGCAGAGGGGAGCTTGTAACCCCTGTGTTTTAGGAGGCCGAGGCAGGCGGATCACTTGAGCTCAGGAGTTCGAGACCAGCCTGGCCCAATAATGGCAAAACTTCATCTCTACTAAAAACACACAAATTAGCCAGGCTTGGAGGCATGCACCACCTGTAATCCCAGTTACTTGAGAGGCTGAGGCACAAGAATTCGCCTGAACCCAGGAGGCAGAGGTTGCAGTGAGCTGAGATTGTACCACTGCACTCCAGCCTTGGCAACAAAGTGAGACTCTGCCTCAACACAACCCCCAAAACAAAAACCAAAACAACAACAAACAAAACAAAACAAAAAACAAACAGAGGGGACTACTAGAGGTGAAAGCTTGAATCAGTCTGTTCTGCTGAACTAACTCAGACCTCTGGGCCAACTTTCAGCTAAATTATGGTCCCAAAGCCATTGGAATTTGCCTCTGACTGTCTCCTCTCTACACACACGCATGCACACACATAACATGTAGACCCTTCCTCCTCGATGCTTCAGCGATATAACACTGGCCTTCTTTCCGTTTCTACAGACAGCCAGGTACTTTCAGGACTCAGGTTTTTTGCTCTTGTCCTTCAAGTTCACTCTTTTTCGCCAGTGCCCCGCACAGTCTGAGGAAGACAGTAGTTACTTCTCAAATATTTGTTAAAAAATGATTGTCTACACTGTTATAGAGGATATAGATAGATGGATATAGATAGATAGATATTGATAGATATTTACCAGTTACTTCATTGAACTTCAAAATGAAGGAGAGATGAAATCTGAGGAAATGAAATATATAAGAAAGGCTTCAAATTACCCTAGGCTACTAGAGTGTTGTCCTAGACTTGAGAGGAATTCCATTCAAAGGAAGCCATGGAGAATCGAATGTTCTGGGTGATAGAACATGTCCCATCCCAGAGAGTTTCTTCCTGACTGCTAAAGATAATTATTGTCCCACAGCTTTGGATATAGAATTAGGACAGAGCTAGAGGGAAATTCTAGCTTCAATATTGCAACAGAGTTGCGGAGGGGTTCTAGTGGTCTTTTAACCTCTATAAGCTTCATTTTCTTTATATGAAATGGGAGTTGGATTATATGATTTTTGATTCCTTTTCATTATGAAATACTACTATTCCAAGTATCCCACAAGTATACATGATATGAAGACTTTATGGATCTAGAGGTGATGTTTGTTGCATTTGTCTCTCAGATGAAAATGCCATTTGGGGGCTGGGCTTGGTGGTTCACACCTGTAATCCCAGCTATTTTGGGAGGCCGAGGCAGGAGATCACCTGTGGTCGGGAGTTCGAGACCAATCTGGCCAACATGTTGAACCCTCGTCTCTACTAAAACTACAAAAATTAGCCAGGTGTGGTCGTGTGTGCCAGTAATCCCAGCTACTTGGGAGGCTGAAGCAGGAGAATCACCTGAAACCGGGAGGCAGAGGTTGTGGTGAGCTGTGATCGTGCCACTGCACTCCAGCTTGGGTGACAGAGTGAAACTCTGTCTCGAAAAAAAGAAAATGCCAGTTGGGTAGTTTGACATTTACACACGAAGCCAAAAGTTCCAGGCGAGTTCCCCCTCAGGGCAATTTTTCGACTTTGAGAGTTTAACAAAGCTGCCCTAGAAAACAAGAAGGGCGTGAAAATGATTCTCTGTGTGCTGTCACCATTTGACGCTTGACCTAACTAGATTAACAGCGTGTGACAGAAAAAAGATATTTCTAACAAGAGTGTAATGTTACTCACCTTTTATTACCTAGCTCCTCTGTACAGACAGCAGCAGCAGTGTTTACCTGGCACAAGGCTGGAGCTGTCCAAAGTGGCAGGCAGATTCCCCTGACTTGGTTACAGAAGCAAGTGTGAACACGGGTTCAGTGGTGTTAAACCCGTGCTTATGTATACAGGACGCTTGGATTGAGTCAGTTAACTTTCCAAACAAGAAAACAACAGCTTCACCCTCATTATATCTCAGAAATGTCAGATTAGACCCACTTTAAGTTAGCCAGCTCCTGTGCTATAATACATAATATGAGAGAAAGGCATTTCTCTGATGTTTTACTTTTTTCCCAAGGCTAGCTCAAAAAGGCATTGTGGATCAGAAGCATTATTGTTCTGATCTCAACAGCACACATCCATCTGCTTCACTTGATTTTGACTACATATCATTACACCTATTTACTTTCTGCAAAGTCCTTGAAAATAAGAACAGCTTTTCCTTTTATGAGAAGGGGTAGGCAACTAAGGCATAGTAGAAAAACAATGGATTGGAGTAAGGAGCCTAGGACTTGAATTACAACCTAGGCTTTACCAATCCTGGAAACTTTGTCCATTGCATCATCTCCTTTCATGGACAAAAGGGGATCACAAACCTGGAGTTTCTCTGAGAGTGTCTGATTGTCCTGGAGAGGAGAGGTAGTCTTTTCTATGTTAGCCATCAAAGAATGAAGGAGAAGAAATAGGGAGAAGATCTCTTGGTGTTTGCTGGAGGATGGAGGCATTATGAACAGAGCCCTCAGGGAGTGAGCTCTGTTCCTGTGCTCAGTGAGGATCAGTTTACCAGCTAGAGGAACAGTGTCAGGAGACTGTTCTGTGCTGGTTCTTTCCTTCCTCTGGGGCCTCTCTTCTCTGGAGATCCTTGGTGCCTCCTGCCTTTGTTATCAAGTAGAGAAGAAGATATCTTTTCCAGGCTCCAAATTGTCAGGGATGGTATGAGATCTAATCATTCTTCAAGCTCACTCAGAGCACCTACCACCTATCCAAGGGAAAGTCTACCAAAGTAACACAGGGTGTTATGGCTGTGATGCAGAAAGCTGTTCCCTGGGCCTCTAGTGAGTGGTGTCAGTTATGGGTTTTGGGGACAGAGTTACCTCTGATTTTCCAGAAAAAAGAGATGGGCTGGATTTGTGATGAGATCTCAGGCATAGAGTGCAGTGTAGTGACAGCAGGAATCCATCTCCTCTCAGGACCACCATGATTTTCTTATAGACCTTTTCCTTTCTTGCTTGGGGTTGAGGCCTGTGACTCTCAAGCAGTTGCTTCTCAGAGCACACTTGCCAGGCCCAAGAGAGGCCAGAGCAGGGCACTAATTCTTCTCTAGCAGTTGCATCTGAAGTTGGGCTCTAAGCCTTTCTCATCCCTGAAGCAGGTGCATGTCGTTCAGCACAACTCGTTTGCTGTCCTTCTATCTCCAACTGTGGAAGAAGTTTTATCTAAAGACTTAGTTAATTTTACTTCCTTCTTTCAGCAGCTTTGGTTTTTTTCTCTGTTGACAGCATTAAATCTAAAATTGGCAAATAAAACCACCTATGATTCAGCTCTAACATATTATTATGTTTTAAAATTTTAACTTTTATTTTAGATTCAGGAAGTACACGTGCAGGTTTGTTACATGGTTATGTTGTGTGATGCTGAGGTTTGGGATGTAATTGATCCTGTCACCCAGGTAGTAGGTACCTAGTAGTACCTACTAAGCATAGTACTTAGTAGGTAGTTTTTTTAGCCCTTCCTCCATTCCCTCCTCCTCTGGTAGTTTCCAGTGTCTATTGTTGCTATCTTTATGTCCACGTGTACCCTCTGTTTGGCTCTCACTTGTAGGTGAGAACATGTGATATTTGATTTTCTGTTCCTGTGTTAATCTGCTTAGGACAATGATTTTCAGCTGCATCCATATTGCTGAACAGGACATGACTTCATTGTTTTTCATGGTTGCATATTATTCCATGGTGTATATGTACCACATTTTCTTTGTACAACCCAGTGCTAATGGACGCCTAGGTTGATTCCATGTCTTTGCTATTGTGAATAGTTCTGTGATGGACATATGAGTGCATGTATGTTTTGGTAGAATGATTTATTTTCCTTTGGATATATATCCAATAATGGGACTGTTGGGTAGAATGGTAGTTCTAAGTTTTTTGAGAAATCTCCAAACTGCTATCCACAGGGGCTGATCTAATTTACATTTCCACCAATAGTGTATAATCATTCCCTTTTTCTCTGCAGTCTCACCCATACGTACTGTTTTTTGACTTCTTACCAATAGCCATTCTGACTGGTGTGAGAGGATATCTCATTGTCATTTTGATTTGTGTGTCTCTGATCATTAGTGATGTTGAGAGCATTTTTAAAACTATGTTTGTTGGCCACTTGTGTATCTTCTTTTTTTTTTGAGACGGAGTCTCACTCTGTTGCCCAGGCAGGAGTACAGTGGCACGATCTCAGCTCACTGCAACCTCTGCCTCCCAGGTTCAAGCAATTCTCCTGCCCCAGTCTCTTAGGTAGTTGGGATTACAGGTGTGCACTGCCATGCCCAGATAATTTTTGTAATTTTAGTAAAGGCAGGGTTTCACCATGTTGGCCAGGCTGGTCTCGAACTCCTGACCTAAGATGATGCACCCACCTTGGCCTCCCAAAGTGCTGGGATTACAGGCGTGAGCCACCATGCCCAGCCTATCTTCTTTTGAGAAGAGTTTGTTCATGTCTTCTGACCTGTTTTTAATGGTGGTGTTTGTTTTTTGCTTGTTGAATTAAGTTCCTTATAGATTCTGGATATGATACCTTTGTTGGATGCATAGTTTGTGAATATTTTCTCCCATTCTGTAGGTTGTCTGTTTACTCTGCTGATAGTTACTTTTGCGATGTAGAAGCTCTTTAGTTTAATTAGGTCCCACTTGTCAACTTTTGTTTTTGCTGCAGTTGCTTTTGAGGACTTAGTCATAAATTCTTTCCTAAGGTCCATGAACAGAATGGTGTTTCGGAGGGTTTCTTCTAGGATTCTTATAGTTTGAGGTCTTACATTTAAATCTTTGATCTACTTTGAGTTAACTTTTGTATATGGTGAAAGATAGGGTCCAGTTTCAATCTTTTGCACATGGCTAGCTTACTTTTGCAGTATTGAATTGAATAGGGAATGGTTTCCCCATTGAATAGGGAGTCCTTTCCCCATTGCTTATTTTTGTTGACTTTATTGAAGATCAGGTGGCTATAGGTGTGCGGCTTTATTTCTCAGTTATCTATTCCGTTCAGTTGGCCTATGTGTCTGTTCTCGTATTAGTATCATGATGTTTCGGTTAGTGTAGCTTTATAGTATAGTTTGAAGTCCATCAGTATGACACCACCAGCTTTGTTCTGTTTGCTTAGGATTGCCCTGGTTATTTGAGCTCTTTAGCATCTATATAAATTTGGAATAGTTTTTTTTTTAATTCTATGAAAAACGACATTAGTAATTTATTAGGAATAGCATTGAATCTGCATATTGCTTTGGGCAGTATGGCCATCTTAGTGGAAGGATATTGATTCTTCCACTCCATGATCATGGAGTGTTTTCTCCATTTGTTTATGTAAAACTGTAGCAGAGTTCACAGAAGACTTTTTTTTTTTTCCCCCAGAGGTGTAGATTCTCCAGCTATATTTTAATATGTCTTCTCATCTAAGCACTACATTACCTTCTTTCCTGAAAGGAGGAAAGGGAATTTCCATGGGGGCTTCTTAGTCAGCTTTTTGTAGGCTTCCCCAAGGACAGAGGCAGTTGTCTTTGTAATACCAGCTGGGAGAGTAGGTGTGAAAATATGTTGGGATGGAGATGAGCAAATGTATTTGTCATAGAATTCAGGTACTGTAAGTTGAGCCTGTCCTTTGCTCATTGAGGATTCATTTACTGCCTGCAGAAGAACAGTGCTAGGAGGCAGCTCTCTACTGGGTATTCCCTTACTCACCTCCATTCTTGTCTGGACACCCAGGGTAAGACATCTGTATTGCAGGAGTTTAATTTTGCCTTCTGATAAGTTGATGTCAATTGTGGGTTCTAAGGACAGATCATCCATTCTCACGAGAAAGGGTAGACTGGATGGAGGAGTAATGGATCTTAGGCAAGGGGGCTGTGGAATTTCAGCGGGCATCACTCTCTTCCCAGGACAACCATGGCCTCCTTAGTGATATTTCTCTCTCTTCTTTCAATTAGAGCTTCACTGAAGAACCCTGCCTCTCACAGGACACTCACCAGGCCTCAAGGTGCTCTTGGTCAGGGAGCCATAGGAGGGCCATTCTGCAGCAGTGTGCAGAGAAGCTGCAACTGGGGTTTGGGCTTCAAGGTTTCTTCATCCCCAACAAAAGAGCAAGTCTTTTAAAACGACTCAGCATCTGTCCTTTCCTGCTCCTTGAAGGATTTCTTTTTTTTCTTTTTTTGTTTTTTTTTTTTGTTTGTTTGTTTGTTTTTGTTTTTTTTTTGAGACAGAGTCTCACTCTGTCTCCCAGGCTGGAGTGCAGTGGTGCGATCTTGACTTACTGCAACCTCTGACTCCTAGGTTCAAGTGATTCTCCTGCCTCAGTCTCCTGAGTAGCTGAGACCACAGGCATGTGCCACCATGCCTGGCTGATTTTTGTATTTTTAGTGGAGATGGGGTTTCACCATGTTGGTCAGGCCTGTCTCAAATTCCTGGCCTCAAGTGATCCACCCGCCTCAGCCTCCCAAAGTGCTGGGATTACAAGTGTAAGCCACCACGCCCAGCCTAGAAATTTTTATCTTAAACATCTCACTTCGTTTAAGCACCTTCAATGTTTTGCAAGGCCATTGAAAAAAACCTCAAAATCCATATACTGATTAGTAAGGCCCCTGCAACATAGCACTGCCCTATCTTTCAAGTCTTGCATCTAGAAAAGACACACCAGAAGCACTTAAGGATGAAGAGCAAGATATCTGTAATGTGCCCGCAAAAGGTACATATGTAGAGAAAGACAGAGCAACAGAAGGGCAGAAAGGAAAAAATAAAACAATCGTGGTAAAATTGTAACAGTTTGGGATCTGGACGAAGGGAGTATGGAAGTTCTTGCAACTTTTCTGTAAATCTGAAATTATTTCAAAATAAAAAATTACAAAAAATTATTAGATTACCTGTACTTATCAAGTATGCTTTTTTTTTTTTTTTTTTGGTTCTCCAGGTCACATTTGAAAGAGCATTCTCTCTTTAAACATTTGCAAAGAAAATTCAATTTTCCTTATGATTTAACTGGGTCCTAGTAAAGATGTCAAGAAGGAAAATGCAAAATGTGGGCAAAAGCTGTATGGAATGATTTTAGTTGTAGTGACCTGTAAGTAGGTAGAGAGAATTCTGCTTTCTGCTGAAGATATTTTGTGGTTATGCCCGGCTAAGCATACAACTTCCAGAAATTGGTCAGCAGCTAGTTAACATTTACTATGTATATACCAGTTTTCTGGGTTGAGAATGAATATGAGAATTGGAAAAGTAGAGACATTCAAATATCTGTAAAAGATTGTCCTCATATACAAGGCATTTATTTATCATGGGAAAATTAACACTAATATTCCAGAAAAAAATATAAAAAAGATGCCATGAGAAAAACTGCTTATACACTGCTGGTAGGAGTGAAAATTAGTTCAACCATTGTGCAAGATAGTGTGGTGATTCCACAAAGACCTAAAAATACAAATACCACTCAACACAGTCATTTCATTACTGCGTATATGCCCAAAGGAATATAAATCATTCTATTATGAAGACATGACAATGAGTATGTTGATTATGGCACTATTCACAATAGCAAAGACATAGAATCAATCTAAATGCCCATTAATGATAGATTTGATAAAGAAAATATGTCACATATACACCATGGAATACTATGCAGCCATAAAAAGAGTGAGATCGTGTCCTTTACAGGGACATGGATGAAGCTAGAGGCCATTATCTTTAGCAAACTAACAGGAACAGAAAACCAAATACTGCATGATCTCACTTATAAGTGGGAGCTAAATAAACAATGAGAACACATGGACACATGCATGGGAGACGGAAGAACGCACACTGGGGCCCGTTGAAGGGTGGAGGGTGGGAGGAGGGAGAGGATCAGGAAAAATAATGAATGGGTACTAGGCTTAATACCTGCGTGATGTACAACAAACCCCCATGACACAAGTTTACATATGTAATAAATCTGCATGTACCCCTGAACTTAAAATAAAAATTTAAAAAGATGCCACAGATAAGATAATTTATAAAATTATTTAACAAATAAGAATTTTGGATCTCTAAAGGGCATTTACCTTAAGATAGAAATAGATGTATATTGTAAATATGAAGGTCCTTTCATAACCCAAAACATATTTCATGAGGCTCTATCACTGAAGTAAAATGTGAGAGCTTCTCCAGTGATACATTTATAGTTTGTGACATCTCTTGAGAAATATTTTTCATATTTTCTCAAGTATATATACTTGTATATATCAAATCTCTATCTCAACTATCTATCTAATCTATCTATATTTAAATTAGTAGACTAGATTATCAGTTGTTATTTGTGTTATATTTTACAGCCTACTCACTTTATTCTAGCAGTTCATTTACACTTGTAAAATAAATCAATTTAAATAGTAACAAAATAGGAACAATCTGACAACTTTTTAGGGATACGTCTATTCAGGAATATGTGGCAGGAGAAACTGCACAGTGTGATTGATAGCAATCTTCAGTTTGAAATAGTGCTAGCATGGCTTCATCACAATTCACTCTGTCATGGACAGTGGTCAGCACTTGGCCATCTGCCACCCACTGCGCTACCTTATCCTAGTGACTGATGAATATAGAGATTGAATGTTTAAGGAAATTGACCAGCCGAGAGAGGCACACCATGATGTGTCTTTTTTTCTTTCTTTCTTTTGAAACTTTCTTTCTAAGTGACATGATGTTGTAGGTTGGATTCCCTGGGAACAGATCCTATCATTTGTATGCAGAAGGTTTCTTGTGGAGTTCTCTTGAGAACAATACCTATAAGGGAGTGATGAAAGTAGGATCGGGCAGAAGTTGAATTGTGATGAAGTTGCAACAAAAGTCTCAGCTGATGCCATGTGGAGCTCTGGAACTGGGATGGCCATTTATAGTTGTCACCAAGTGTCAGGCCTTTGTATACCAGCATTGAGCAACTGTTGGATTTGAGCTGCCCCTGGGAGGAGGGAAAATCAATGACAAATCCCTTTGGCTTAGGGCAACTTCTGGCAAGGGATTTAGCTATGATCTAGTCATAAGCATACTATACTTCTGGCAACTGGGGGAATGCATGCCTCAGGCCTGAAGGAAAGATCTGGGCAGCGCATTATAATATCCACTACCCAACACATGGGCCCACTGACAGCCTTGCCCTATGCCGATGCCACATCTTAGAACATGCACTATGTAAATTTTCTTATTATCATTCTCAGTATTTTGTACATCCGTGGGCCATATACATTGATCCTAAGAGCTATGCTTCAGCTGCTTTCAGCAGGTAGCTATCAAAATGCCTTTTCTATCCATGGGTCTCACTTAATGGTGGTGTCTTTGTTCTGTGAAACCATATGATGATGTGTGTGAATCTCATATCTGACCATTTAGTATAAATGAAGATGATAAATCACAGTATCATAATGATATCCTCCATAAAGACCCTAGTTTTAAACTTCCTCAATCACACCTTACTCAGTATGAACTTGAAACCTATCTTCAGTTATTTTTTTATGGAATGAGTATTAGCCAAAGCTCAGGAACAGTTCTGCCTGCCCTGTCAAAGGACCCTGGTTTTCTTAATTATCTATTTCTGGCCTACTATATGAAGTAAAAATATTTGGTATACCTAATCTTATTTTGGATGGATTTGCATATTGTGAGGTTAAATGCAAAAGCAAGATATAGAGAAGACTATGTGATATAATTTGATTTTTATAAGACAAACAATGAAAAAACCTGATATATGATAATAAATATTTATACAGAATTAGAAGCATGGAGAATAGTATGAAAGAATATACTGGGTTGTTAATGCTGCTTATCTAGCATAGATGGAAGGTGGTAGAGTGAAAAGTAGATTGGGGAAGAAGTGGTGGTGGTGGAGGCAAGTAGTAAGGAAAAAACAGAGGAGTCTATAAAAAATCAGCATCTACAGCACTCCCAATTGCACTTGTGAGCATGTGTGTGCATGTGTGTATGAAAGCATACATAGAAGATGTTCACTAAAATTAATGGTGATTACTCAGAGTGGTGGGATTTTAGATGATTTCTAAATATTTTTTATATTATACTGTTTCATAATTATTACAGTGAATATTATTTATATATTGATAAAAGAGCAAACTATTTTTTCTTATTGTGAACAAAAAGATCCATTGCATTAAATAAGTCTTTCTTGAATAGAAATAAATGTCACTGTGTCCCTTGGAGTTAAAAAGAAAGCTAAACACTGAATTCATAAAAGAAGGTCAGATACACAAGGTACACTCTAGATAATGTGATTCTGTCTCAAAGGAAAACAAATTCTGAGTGTAATATTTTAAATATCAGTATAATATTTGAACTTTAATGAACTTTGAATATTGATTTTCATATTTCAATACCCAAATGACATATTTATTGCCCTCTTTTTCTTTTCATCTATCTATATGTCTCTAATTATTAGTTGAATTGTAAACTATATTACATCTTTGAGCCATACTTATTTGATTAAGGATGCCCATTAATAAGTCAATAGATGTGGCTAATTATAAATTATGATAGATAGTAAATGCTGTATGGATACTTATTCCACGTATCCATAGAACACTTTCATTCTGTATATTGTGATATGCTTCTGAATAGACAGTAACCTGAGGATGGCTATATGCAGTTTTCAGAACTTGACCTGTTCCCTCATCCCTTAATACTCCTGGCTTTTATCTGTGCTGTTCTTCTACTTGCTCCCATAGCAATTTATAATGGCCCTGGTTTGTAGCACATCTTGCTGCATCTGCCACTGGCCTATCACTGGCTTATGGGCCCCACAAGGGAAGGAACTGTGTTCTGTTCATTTATGTGTATGATTCACCCACTAGCTCAGGGCCTAGAATACTGAATGAGTCTAACTTTTAAAATAAATAAGTGGCCACGAAGATGATACACAATGATAAAAAATGACCAACTTCATGTTTTCATGGTTTATTTATTCTCACAGGTCCTCAGGAAAGGAGGACCTTTCCTACTTCTTACGAACAAAGCCAAAGCATTTGAGTGAGATGACACTAAGAGTGTGTCAATTGCCTTCTTTTTTCATTTTCCATCAATAATCAGCTCTCTTCCTAGTTTCCTAAAGGATCACATAGTTCTGAAGAAATGTTTCCCTGTTTCTAATTTTATAGTGAGATAGTTTTAACATTTATTTTTTAGTGTTAAAGTTAGATGTTGTTTAAACGCAATGCATGCACATAGAACAACATTTTAAAAATACAAAGGCATGTCAAGGGGAATATTTCCTCTCTCTGTCCCCAGAAACTCAATTATCCTTGCTAACAGCAATCACTGTTACTAGTTTCTTCTTCAAGAAACATATTGTGTATTTATGAACATAAATATATACATATCTGTACAGTCTTTCTTCTTCATATGAAAGAGAGGCAGATAGAGCGCTCCTCCACCTTGCTTTTTAACAATATAGCATAAGGATACATTCATATTAAAAGATACATACAGATCCTCATTTTAAAAAGTCACATAGTATTCCACCCTATGATTATACACTAATTTACCTGATCAGTTCTTAGTGGGAATTTAGATAGATCCAATCTTTTGCTATAAGAAGCAGTAGTCAATATTCTTGTACATGTGCCATTTTTCTTGTGTGAGTATACCAGTAAGATAAGCATCTAGAATTTTGGAGTTGTTGAACTAGAGGAAATGACTTTTAAATTTTGATAATTATTGGCAAGATGTCCTCCACAGATGTTGTGCCAATTTATGCTCTACTAGCAAAAACTGCCATTTTTTCCAACTTCATTTTTGATCTTTGTTAATTTTGGGGAAAAACACGTATATTTATTATAGTTTTATTTGCTTTTCTCACCTTATGATAAAACAGAGTGTCTTTTTACTTGCTTAAAAGCTTTTTACTGTTGGCTTTTTTAAGATATTTGACACTCTTCCTATTGTGCTAATGGTCATGAAGGCTTTGCCTAAGCCAATGGCTAGAAGGGATTTTCTGATGTTATGTTCTAGAATTTTTATGGTTGTGCTAATGGTATTTTTCTTATTGATCTGAAGATATATTGATATATCAAAGATATTAATCTTTTGTCTATAATAATATTACCATGAAGAATATTCTGGAAGACAGAAATATAAGCTCAATTAAAGAAATAAAGTGAACTTATGTTGCTGAAAGGGAAATAGAAAACTTTAGGTTTTGCCCTAAGGTTATGACCTTGTATAACTTGTAAGGGCAAATACAAATAATAATAAAAAAAAGGCTTAATTATCCCTGTTGAAAATAAGGGAAGAGACTTTCTTCTCTCCCTTTCCATAGAGCATTTACTTTAGGAAACCTGTAATTTTTTTGAAAAGATGTATGTAATTCTTTTTTCCTTATCTTAGGGATGGGGGTCTCACTCCTGCTCAGCCTGGAGTGCAATGGTGCAGTTATAGCTTGTTGCAGCCTTGAACTTTTGGGCTCAAGCAATTTTCCCACCTCAGCCTTCTGAGTAGCTAAGGCTACAAATGTGTGCCACACCCAGCTAATTAAAAAAAATTTTTTTTGTAGAGATGGATCTCACTATGTTGCCCAGGCTGGTTTGAGCCCAAGCTGGTCTTGAACTCCTGGCCTTAAGCGATCCTCTTGCCTCGGGCTCCCAAAGTGCTGGGATTAGAGGTGTGAGAAACTGCACCTGGCCTATAAATTTTTGCAAAAGCTAAACAAGCCTCTGGCTAGCTTTATGACCCAGGAATATCTTTCTCAAGGACCCCGAAAAAGGAAGTTAGTGCTCCCATCTCCCAGTTTCTGTGAAAGGGTAGAAGCCTAATTTTGGCAGTCTAATTATTAAATTGCAAAACTATTTCCTGTCATAAAGATATGAATTTATTTTTCCTTTGTATAAAGTCAATGAACAAATACTAATGGCCACTCCAATTACCAGGTGAACCCAGGATGAACTATATGTGACTTGAGGACTAGTTATTGTTTATTTTGAGAACATGCATGTATTGGGTTGTATTTACTTTGCTGTGTAAAAGGGTGAGATGCCTTTCTGTCCTTGCAGTCTCTCAGTGGATTGTCTGTGACATGTATCACATTCTGGTTGAATACTTATTCAATAATAAAACTACTTTCTTTCTCTTATACCGTTGTGGAGAAGTTTTCTGGGTTGGTAAGAGATTTGTTTTTAATCATATTTCCCCAACAAACTCAACCCAATTTTTTCAATTTACAGGCCTATCATTTGGAAAATGAAAGAGATAGAATACACCTTTGACACCTCTTATAGCCCTATGAATTCTAGAAAATAAAACATTACAGTGTATACAGTTCAAAAACAATATAAACAATTTTCTGAGTGATTTTTTTAAATAAAAAAGATTCTGTCTCTCAAAATTTTTTAAACTAAGACTCTTAATTTTGTGTTCTCAGTATTTTCCTCATTGCATGTTTCATTTCCTTGTTCCTCAGACTGTATATGACAGGATTAATAAGGGGAGTAACCACAGAATAGAACAGAGTCACAATCTTCTGCATTCCAGCTTCATGCCCAGATGTTGGGCTCACATACATGATCATCACTGAGCCATAGAACAGTGAAACTACAGCCAGGTGGGAGCCACAGGTAGAGAAAGCCTTTCTTCTTCCAGATGCTGAAGGAACCCTCCACACAGCTCTCAGAACCAGAGCATAGGACCCCACGATGAAGAGAAAGGGAATAAATAGAAGTAGAGAACTTAAGGTGGAGCTAGTCAACTCTAGTAGAGGGGCTCTGGTACAGGTGAGGGCTAACAGAGGACCTGGGTCACATAGGAAGTGGTCAATCATCCTAGATCCACAGGTCATTTGAGAAATGACACTGATAGGAATCAGGAACCACAAGAAACCAAGTACCCAGCAGCTGCCCACAAGAATGTTGCAGAGACGTCTGGTCATAATGGTCAAATAGTGTAGAGGCCGGCAGATGGCAAGGTATAGGTCAAATGCCATATCTCCCAGGAAAAAGCATTCTGTAGAGCCCAAGGAGAAGAAAAAGTAGAACTGGAGGAAGCAGCCAGAGAAGGAGATGATCTTGGTGTCAGAGAGGAAGTTGGCCAGCACATTGGGGACTGTGGAGCTGGAAGGAGAAGTTGGCGAGCAGGATGTACATGGGGGCGTGGAGTCTCTGATCCTAATGCACAGCACAGAAGATGGAACCATTGCCCATGAGGGTCAGGAGGTATACAACAGTGAAGAGCACAAAGAGGAGGATCTGCCCCTCCCTGGGGCAAGGGAAGCCCAGGAGGATGAAGCCAGTGAAGGTGCTGGAGTTGCTGGGGGTGTTGAAGATTTTTCATGTGCCTATGACCTGTAAAATCACCAGCAATTACTGGATGGCAGTGAAAGGATAGAAGGGAACTCAGATTTATATTTAAGCCATCTCTGGGAATGCAATAAGCACATCTATCAACAGTGACTCTCTCTCTCTCTCTACACACACACACACACACACACACACACACACACACACACACACACAACACACACACACACACACACACACACACACACACACACACACACACACACATTTGATTCAGGGTCTCGCTCTGTTGCCCAGGCTGGAGTGCAGTGGCATAATCATGGCTTGCTGCAGCATTGACCTCCCCAGCTCAAGCAATCCTGCCTCAGCCTCCTAGGTAGCTGGGACCATCATGTGGCATGTGCCACCATACCAAGAAAATTTCAACATTATTTGTAGAGAAGGAGTCTTCCTATATTGCCCAGGCTGGTCTCGAACTTCTGGGCTGAATTAATCCTCATGCCTTGGCCTCCCAAAATGCTGAGATTACCGTCCTGAGCCACCTGTGCCTGGCCAATAGTGACTATTTTTGCCTAATCCCGAAATATTGTCCACTTGGACAATAGTTGTTGGTCTATAAAATATACTACAAGTCAGTATCAGTGAATAAACACAGAAGTTTCTTTATTGTGAATTGTATGGAAACATGCATAATACATGAATGTACATCTTAATAAAAGATCATAATGGAAACATCATCGTAACTACCACTGAGGTCAAGAAATAGAATATTGCATCCTAGAATCTCCGCACATGCCCCATCGCCATCCCTCTCTGCCCTTCCCTCCCTCTAATAATAACACTCTTTCTTCTGTATGATCATCACTTGTTTTTCTTTACAATTTAATAACTAAGCATGCACCTCTAAACACTAGTACAGTATTAAATTTTGCTTGTCTTTGTTCTTTGCATAAGTGAAATCATACTATTATACGTTTGGATGATTTCTTTATTCAACAGTAAGTTTGTGAAAGTCATGTTGTTGCATATATCTGTATTCTCACAATTTTTTACTGCTCTATACTGTTCCATTGTATGAATGAATGGTATGAATTACTTTTTAAAAAGATTGAGATAGGGTCGTTCTCTATCACTCAGGCTGGAGTGCAGTGCACCATCTCCGCTCACTGCAGCCTCTGCCGCCCAGGCTCAAGAAATCTTCCCGCCTCAGCATCTTGAGTAGCTAGGACCACAAGCTCATGCCACCTTGCCCGGCTAATTTGATGGATTTTTTTGTCTGTTGTTTGTTTTTTGGTGGAGACAGGGTTTTGCCATGTTGTCCAGGCTGGTCTTGAACTCCTGAGCTCAAGTGATACTGCCTGCCTCGGCCTCCCACAGTGCTGGGATTACAGTCCTGAGCCACTGCGCCTGACTCGAACCATCACTTACTTAAACAATCTACAACAGATAAATATTTTGGTTTACTTCCAGTTTGGGGCTGTTAGGGGTAATGTTACTATTAAAGTGGAAAACTTAAAAGAAATTAAATCTACAGTTTAAGGTTAAGCTAGAATGGGCATGAAGTAACCCCCTACCCGAAGTAAGAGTTAAGAAAGAATATTAACTGCTCCTCTGTAAGGTCTGTGAAGCATTAACCATATCTCTCCCCCACGTATTTTCTAAGTTCTGTAAGCTCCCGTTTTTCTTGCTGTGCAGCTGCAAGGTCACAAGATAGATAAGCATGAGTTGCAAGACATGTTTTCCCAAGAGATAAGCTGAGTCCTAAGAATGTCACCTGATAATTAATTGCTTTGTTCTCGCTTTTGTAAGCCAGCTTCCTGCATCATGTAATTCCCGCCTCAAGGTGCATAAAAGGCATTCGTTTTCTTTTTCTTTCTTTCTTTCTTTTTTTTTTTTTTTTTGAGACGGAGTCTCACTTTGTCGCCCAGGCTGGAGTGCAGTGGCGTGATCTCATTTCACTGCAAGCTCCCTCTGCCGGGTTCACGCCATTCTCCTGCCTCAGCCTCCCGAGTAGCTGGGACTACATGCACCCGCCACCACGCCCGGCTAATTTTTTGTATTTTTAGTAGAGACGGGGTTTCACTGTGTTAGCCAGGATGGTCTCGATCTCCTGACCTCATGATCCACCCGCCTTGGCCTCCCAAAGTGCTGGGATTACAGGCGTGAGCCACGGCGCCCGGCCCAACGCGTTCGTTTTCTTTGTTTGCTGCTCAGACTTTCAGGATGCATGTCCACTGAGCCGGTGTACACCTAAAATATACCCTCCTGAACTGCAGTTGGTCTCTCCAGTCTCTGATTTCCCGCTACACTATGACCATATAGTTTATCTCTCCTGATTCACGTGTACATGCATTTCTATTAGCTGGATCATAGGAAGTGTGTATCTTCAATTGTAGAAAATTAAGCTGAAGTTTTATATAATTATTGGACTTTTTTCACTGCCATTAGCAGTATATTGGAGTTCTCATTGTTAATATCCTTGTCTAATATTAAGGTCTGTATTTACTAGAGTCTTGAGAATGATACATAGATTGCATTTTAACAATTTCTTTCTTTTTTTTTCTTTTGGTAATATTACCGTGGATAGTTCTCTTCTTGGTAGTACTTTTATTTAAAGTAGGTGGTTATATCAAAGCTGTTTTGCTTTCAAGAGAAAATACTGCAGAAGTGATCAAACTGTCCTCAAGCGTGGCTTAGGAGAACATTTCAAGGCATGATGTAATTTACAGCCTCTCTGGGAAGTTCGTTAACTGTTGAGATGAGTTCTGTTATCAATCTTATTATTTAAACCAGACATTCTTTACTGTACCTTTTACTTTTCCTGTATGAAAATTCTCTCTACCAAGGGAGAATTCTTTGAACTGGCTCACTCAACAGCATCTTCCTGAGCACCAAGTTTCAAACAGAATTTTGTCACCGGCTTGAAGTCAATTTGAGAAGTTACTTTACCAGAGGTGATCAGGCATTAGCACAGTGCTTTGTACTTAGAAAGCTTTCAATAAATACCCATAAAATGAATGAATAAATACACTTTCTTATTTCCCAGAAAGGGATCACATCCACACAATGCTTTTGGGCAAGGCTGACTCAGATTGTGTGTCTGTGGAACAAAGGACCCTTGGAACTATTTGAAATCACTTTTCTCTTTTGAGATAGTGAACTAACTCACTGATTCATGCCATTTGGTAATGCAATTTACCAATTTCAGGAGTAAAATGTTCAAATTAACAGTAGGTAGCTGCTTCTCACTTCTGTTAAAATCATTCCCCAGCCATCAAGGGTAGATGGAGCTGATGAATAGAATTAGGTTTAATTTTGCCTTGTTGAAACAGGTCTTTGATTTTCTGGGTTGGGAATATAAGTCTGCAAAATCCATTGGTTACTATTCTAGTTACATAAACAGTGGAATCTGATATTAGTGATCCAATGTTAAGATAGGTTTAGCAGGAAACTTGAAAAGAAGAAAAAAAACTTTACATTTTTTTGCTTCCTTTCCCAATCACTGTTTGGGAACACCTGAATGCAGAATGACTTTGGGTGCTTATACTTTTGCAGAATGGCTTTATGTTCTTTTGAGTTAACAGTCTTAACCAGACTGTATTGTTACTTACCTTTTATTACTCATCTCTTCTGTGCAGAAGAAACTATGATGTTTACCTGCCACAAATCCCAGCTAGATTGAAAAAAAAGAAAAAGAAAAGAAAGTAAAAAAACAAAAGAAAAAGAAAAAATCTAGCTGATTCACCCTGCATTGGCTGTAGAGGGCACTGTGAACACGGGCACAACACTGTGTTTTTGTACCCAGGCTGCTTGGACCAAGTTAATTAACAACAAAAACTACTTAAAAAAAATCTGTTTACTCATTAAATTAGTCAACCCCAGAAAGCGGGGTGAAGATGGACTATGACTCAAGGAGCCAAGCTGTGTCCCATGCAGTGTGATACGAAGGCATTTCCCTGATACTTCAATGTTCTCCCAAAGTTCAATACAGTAGAAGTCTGGATACTTAACTTGGTTGACCCCCCCTCCTCAGCCAGCCCAGAGACGTCTCATGACAACACACTTGCCTCCTCTTGTTTGTTTGCACAGGTTCAGTGAGGGGGCTGCCACGTCTGTAAGGTTGGGCAATCTTTTTCTAGAAAGTACTTTAAAAAGTAAGGATAAGATAATTTTCCAGATTGGGACAAGTGGTAGGCAGCTGTACAAGATAGAAAAAGTCCTGGATATAGAGTCAAGAGTTTTCTTTACTAGTCATAGGAAATTAATACTTTCTTAGTTTCCTTAACTATAAAATGGTCATAATTATGCCTTCTTTAAGGGCCGTTGCAAAGATTACTGTATGAAATGGAGTACCTTGACCAGTGCTTGATCAGTAAGGGCTTAAGAAATATTGGTTGTGTATAGTACTGCAATAAACATATGTGTGCATGTATCTTTATAGCAGCACGATTTATAATCCTTTGGGTATATACTCAGCAATGTGATGGCTGGGTCAAATGGTATTTCTAGTTCTAGATCCCTGAGGAATCGCCACACTGACTTCCACAATGGTTGAACTAGTTTGCAGTCCCACCAACATTGTAAAAGTGTTCTTATGTCTCCACATCCTATCCAGCACCTGTTGTTTCCTGACTTTTTAATGATCACCATTCTAACTGGTGTGAGATGGTATCTCATTGTGGTTTTGATTTGCATTTCTCTGGTGGCCAGTGATGATGAGCATTTCTTCATGTGTCTTTTGGCTGCATAAATGTTTATTGTGGCACTATTCACAATAGCAAAGACTTGGAATCAACCCAAATGTCCAACACTGATAGACTGGATCAAGAAAATGTGGCACATATACACCATGGAATACTATGCAGCCATAAAAAAGGATGAGTTCATGTCCTTTGTAGGGACATGGATGAAGCTGGAAACCATCATTCTCAGCAAACTATCACAAGGACAAAAAACCAAACACCGCGTGTTCTCACTCATAGGTGGGAATTGAACAATGTGAACACTTGGACACAGGAGGGGGAACATCACACACCGGAGCCTGTCGTGGGGTCGGGGAAGAGGGAAGGGCTAGCATTAGGAGATACACCTAATGTAAATGATGAGTTAATGGGTGCAGCACACCAACATGGCACATTTATACATATGTAAGTAACCTGCACATTGTGCACATGTACCCTAGAACTTAAAGTATAATAAAAATAAAAAAGGAAAAAAAAAAAAAGAAAGTCAAAAATAAATCCATATCAAATTTGGTCTTAC
>NW_026652291.1:57758247-57844415 GCF_009828535.3 Hylobates moloch
ATTTGTAGCATATAATATTCTGCCTTATATGAGAGTTATCTGTGAACTTGTCTCTTCTCCTCCTGAATTATAAAATACTTGAGGACATGGTTTAATAATTTATATATGTTCTGCACGATATAGCACAATCACGCTCATAGTGACAAAATACATTGCTTAGATATTGTTTTAAAATTTACATCCATGACAGCAAAATTGACATCCTCTTTCATGACGATTTCCTGACCATTCAAGTGCTTTTTAATTTATCGCTAGTCTGAAGTTCTATGGTACTCAATCTCTGCACCAGTTGTTAGCACTTAAATTGTTATTTAATGGTTTCATGTGTCATCCTCAGTAGTTTAAAAATTGCTTGAGGGCTGGGACCATTTTCATTATCTCTTTTGTGTTCCTTACAATTGCCTCAGTGTCCCCAGTAACTGGGATTACAGACACGCACCACCACGCCTGGCTAATTTTTTGTATTTTAGTAGAGATGGGATTTCACCATGCTGGCCAGGCTGGACTCCAACTCCTGACCTCGGGTGATCCACCCACCTTGGCCTCCCAGAGTGCTGAGATTATAGGCGTGAGCCACCATGCCCAACCAAATAAGGTGTTTTTTGTTTTTTTTTTTTGAGATGGAGTTTCACTCTTGTTGCTCAGGCTGGAGTGCAACGGCGTGATCTCAGCTCACCACAACCTCTGCCTCCTTGGGTTCAAGTGATTCTCCTACCTCAGCCTCCCCAGTAGCTGGGATTACAAGCATGCACCACCGCACCCAGCTAATTTTTTTATATTTTTAGTAGAGACAGGGTGTCACCATGTTAGCCAGGATGGTCTCAATCTCCTGAACTCATGATCCACCTACCTTGGCCTCCCACAGTGCTGAGATTAGAGGCATGAGCTACCGCTGCCGACCAATTAAGGGGACTTTAAACAGAAGGACATGTCAAACAAGGTCATGCATTGATTGGTTGATTGGTTGATTACAACTCTTGGGATCTAACCTTGTATTTCCCCTAGGAGGTAATGGCTCTGTATTTGTTCTTCCAATGCTTGCAGGAAATCTATGGGCTATAGCTGCCATGCAGAATGAGAATTGCTTATATGTACCATACTGTCATGCACCATACAAACCTAGCCCTCTTTTTTTTTCTTTTGAGACAGAGTCTCGCTCTGTCGCCCAGGCTGGAGTGCAGTGGCGTGATCTCGGCTCACTGCAAGCTCTGCCTCCTGGGTTCACACCATTCTCCTGCCTCAGCCTCCCGAGTAGCTGGGACTACAGGCGCCCGCCACCGTGCCCAGCTACTTTTTTTTATATTTTTAGTAGAGACGGAGTTTCACCGTGTTAGCCAGGATGGTCTCTATCTCCTGACCTCGTGATGTGCCCGCCTTGGTCTCCCAAAGTGCTGGGATGACAGGCGTGAGCACCTATGCCTCTTTTTCATTCCACCATGAGGGAGAGTCACAGCCTCTCTTCCTCCTCCTTTGGGTATTTTCCAGACCCTGAGTCTAGACCTTGGATCTCTCTCAGGCTTGTCTGGGACCCACCACCCCCACCCCACCCACTCATAGGCCAAACCAGAAAGCAGCAAAGGTAGACAGCTCCCATGGGGAAAGGAGCAACCTGGGAGGTCAGCTTACCAATGGTAAAGGCTTTAAATGGAGGAAAGTCGGCCGGGGGTGGTGGCTCATGCCTGTAATCCCAGCACCTTGGGAGGCTGACGTGGGTGGATCACACAAGGTCAGGAATTCGAGACCAGCCTGACCAACATGGTAAAACCCTGTCTCTACTAAAAATGCAAAATTAGCTGCGTATGGTGGCAGGTGCCTGTAATCCCAGTTACTCAGGAGGCTGAGGCAGAAGAATCGCTTGAATCCAGGAGATGGAGGTTGCAGTCAACCGAGATCGTGCCACTGCACTCCAGCCTGGGCAATAAGAGCAAAACTCCATCTCAAAAAAAAAAAAAAAAAAAAAAAAAAATTCCATCTCCTTGTCTTGTCTCTAATACCCCAAACAGCTCAAGGAGAGGCCAGTGTGTGTAACTTTTTGGGGCACATAGCATCAACACATAAACCTTCCCCCAGTCCAGAAAACCACTCTACACAGATAGAAAACAAAGGCAATTATTGGCTGGGCCCAGTGGCTCCTCACGCCTGTCATCCCAGCACTTTGGGAAGCTGAGGCAGTTGGATCACGAGGCCAAGGGTTGGAGATCATCCTGACCAACATGCTGAAACCCCGTCTCTACTAAAAATACAAACTTACCTGGCTATGGTGGTGCATGCTTGTAATCCCAGCTACTCAGGAGGCTGAAGCAGGAGAATCACTTGAACCCGGGAGGCGGAGGTTGCAATGAGCCAAGATTGTGCCATTACACTCCAGCCTGGGCAGCAAGAGCAAAAACTCCATCTCAAACAAACAAACAAAAAGGTAATTATTTTATTACTGAAGTGGCATGAAACCTGAATGGGATGAACATGTCAGGCAATGTATAACAAAGGATTGCAAGACAGAAAGAAATCTTCCGGCCTGGCACAGTGGCTCATGCCTGTAATCCCAGCACTTTGGGAGGCCAAGGCGGGCAGATCATGAGGTCAGGACTTCGAGACCAGCCTGACCAACACGCTGAAACCCCATCTCTACTAAAAATACAAACAAATTAGCCGGGCGTGGTGGCACGTGCCTGTAGTCCCAGCTACTTGGGAGGCTGAGGCAGGAGAATTGCTTGAACCTGGGAGGTGGAGGTTGCAATGAGCCAAGATTGTGTGCCACTACACTCCAGCCTGGGCGACAGAGTGAGACTGTCTAAAAAAAAAAAAAAGGGTAAAGGCATAAAGAATGGCTGTAATTCCAGAACTTTGGGAGGCTGAGGCAGGAGGATCACTGGAGCCTAGGAGTCAACACCAGTCTGGGCAACATAGTGAGATTCCACCTCTACAAAAAACTTGGGCTATGCGTGGTAGGTCATGCCTGTAAACCCATCACTTTGGGAGGCCAAAGAGGGTGGATCACTTGAGGCCAGAAGTTCGAGACCAGCCTGGGCAACATAGGGAGACCCTGTCTCTACTAAAAATACAAAAATTAGCTGGGCGTGGTGGTGCATGCTTCTAATGCCAGTTACTTGGGGAACTGCTTGAATGTAGGAGGTAGAGGTTGCAGTGAGCCAAGATGTTGCCACTGCATTTCAACCTCGGTGACAGAGCGAGACTCTGTCTCAAAAAAAAATTTATTTTTAATTAAAAATTAGCCAGGTGTGGTGATGTTCAGCTGTGGTCCCAGCTATTTCAGGAGACTGAGAGAGGAGGATTGCTAAGCCAGGGAGTTTGAGGCTACAGTGAGCCATGATCGTGCCTCTGCACTCCAGCCTGGGCAAAGGAGCAAGATCCTGTCTCAAAAATTTAAAAAGGAGGCCAGGCATGGTGGCTTACATCTATAATCCCAGCACTTTGGGAGGTCGAGGAGGGTGGATCACCTGAGGCCAGGATTTCAAGACCAGCCTAGCCAACATGGTGAAACCCTGTCTTTACTAAAAATACAAAAATTAGCTGGGCACGGTGGCAGGCACCTGTAATCCCAGCTACTATGGAGGCTGAGGCAGGAGAATCGCTTGAACCCAGGAGGTGGAGGTGGCAGTGAGCCAAGATCACGCCACTGCACTCCAGCCTGGGTGACAGAGAGAGACTCCATCTCAAATAAATAAAATAAAATAAAATAAAATAAAATAAAATAAAATAAAATAAAAAGGCTGGGCACGGTGGCTCATGCCTGTAATCCCAGCACTTTGGCAGGAGAATTGCTTGAACCCAGGAGGTGGAGGTTGCAGTGAGCCAAGATCACGCCACTGAACTCCAGCCTGGGTGACAGAGCAAAACTCCATCTCAAAAAAATAAAATAAAATGAAAATAAGCTGAGCATGGTGGTGGGCATCTGTAATTCCAGCTGCTTGGAAGGCTGAGGCAGGAGGATCACTTGAACCTGGGAGGCGGAGGTTGCAGTGAGCCGAGATCATGCCACTGTACTCCAGCCTGGGTGACCGTCCAAGACGCAGTCTCAATAAATAAATAAAATAAAATAAGGAACTAAAGGATCTCCGTCACCAGGGGGCGAAGGAAGTTTTGCAATTTTCTTTCCAGACATCTGCAAACCTCTCCGAAGTCTTTTCCATCCTTTCTCTCAGGAGGGGCTATCAGCGGCTCAGGGGGAGTGGGGCAAAGTCCAACAGCCTGGGGGGAAGTAGAGAAGGTGCAACCACACTTTGGCTAACTACTGCTGTGTTCCAGTGACCAGTGGAGAGAAAAGTTCAGCTTCGGCCTGGCGTGGTGGCTCACACCTGTAATCCCAGCACTTTGGGAGGCTGAGGTGTGCGGATCACTTGAGGTCAGGGGTTCAAGACCAGCCTGGCCAACATGGTGAAACGTTGTCTCTACTAAAAATACAAAAATTAGTCAGGCAGTAGTGGCACGTGCCTGTAATCTCAGCTACTTGGGAGGTTGAGGCAGGAGAATTGCTTGACCTTGGGAGGCGGAGGCTGTGGTGAGTTCAGATTGCGCCACTGCACTCCAGTCTGGATGACAGAGTGAGACTCCATCTGAAAAAAAAAAAACACAAAAAAGAAAGAAAGAAAAAGAAGAAGAAGCTGGGTACAGTGGCTCAGTGGCTCATGCGTATAATCTCAGGACTTTCGGAGGCCAAGGCGGATGGATCATGAGGTCAGGAGTTCAAGACCAGTCTGGCCAGTATGGTGAAAGCCCTGTCTCTACTAAAAAATACAAAGAAAATTCGCCGGGCATGGTGGCAGGTGCCTGTAGTCCCAGCTACTCAGGAGGCTGAGGCAGGAGAATCGCTTGAACCCAGGAGGTGGAGGTTGCAGTGAGCCGAGATCGCGCCACTGCACTCCAGCCTGGGCGACAGAGTGAGATGCCGTCTCAAAAAAGAAAAAAGAAAAAAATCAGAATTCAGTCCTCACTAGAAATCATATATTGCTCCTCAACAGAATTCCTCTTTCCCCCCAACCCTATAACCTTGTTTTTTTTTTTTTGTACCAGGATCCAATCCCCTATCCTTTCTGTAGCCTCAACGTGGTGTACAAGCTTCTGAACCTCATTGTGGGGTGGAGTCCCCATTCTGAAGAATCTTGTGTATACACATTATATAAATGTGTAAATCTGGCTGGGCGCAGTGGTTCACGCCTGTAATCCTAGCACATTGGGAGGCCGAGGCAGGCAGATCACCTGAGGTCAGGTGTTTGAGACCAGCCTGACCAGTATGGAACAACCCTGTCTCTACTAAAAATACAAAAATTAGCCAGGCATGGTAGCGCATGCCTGTAATCCCAGCTACTGGAGAGGCTAAGGCAGGAGAATCAGTTGAACTTGGAAGGTGGAGGTTGCAGTGAGCGGAGATCGCGCCACTGCACTCCAGCCTGGGCGACAGAGTAAGATGTTGTCTCAATAAATAAATAAATAAATAAATAAATAAATAAATAAATTAGCTGAGCTTGGTGGTGTGTGCCTGTAATCCCAGCTACTCAGGAGGCTGAGGCAGGAGAATCACTTGAACCCGGAAGGCAGAGGTTACAGTGAGCCGAGATGGTGCCACTGCACTCCAGCCTGAGTGACAGTGCGAGACTCTGTCTCAACAAGAAGAGTGAAATCTGATTTAGCACACCTATAAAACACCCAACAAGCTGTCCAAATCCAGATTCTTAGTACCCCAATCTGGGTGGTAACTAAGATGCTTCATTTCTGTCTTTTTAAAATTTGTAATAATTTAATCTTCTTTTTATACACGAGGAATGGGAGATCTTACGATGTTACCCAGGCTGGTCTGGAATTCCTGGCCTCAAGCAATCCTCTCACCTCAGCCTTCCAAAATATTGGGATTACAGGCGTGTGCCACCATGCCCAGCCTTAAACGTTTTATTTATTTATTTATTTATTTATTTTGAGATGGAGTCTCACTCTGTCACCCAGGCTGGAATGCAATGGTGCGATCTCAGCTCACTGCAATCTCTACGTCCCAGGTTCATGCGATTCTCCTGCCTCAGCCTACCAAGTAACTGGGATTACAGGCGCCAGCCACCACGCCCGGCTAATTTTGGGTATTTTTAGTAGAGACGGGGTTTCACCATGTTGCCCAGGCTGGTCTCGAACTCCTGACCTCAGGTGATCCGCCCGCCTCAGCCTCCCAAAGTGCTGGGATTACACCATGCCTGGCTTAGAGGGACTCCATCCTGAATGGGGGTTGGGAACAAGGAGGCTGGGACAGGCTGGGCAGCATTTCCTGGAGGTCAGCCATTCCACGACGCAAGATGTGTGAACAGATGAATAGTGTTTACTAAATAGACCCAGGACTGAACAGACACAGGAGCCTCCTGATGTGTTGATATCTTCAGAACAAAAGCCTTCATAGTGTGAGAATCCGTTTTGCTTTAAAGATGATAATATTGGGCCAGGCGCGGCGGCCCACGCCTGTCATCCCACCACTTTGGGAGGCTGAGGCAGGAAGACAGATTGAGTCTAGGAGTTCAAGACTAGCCTGGGAAACACAGTGAAACCCCCATCCCTACAAAAATACAAATACTTGCCAGGAATGGTGGCATTTGCCTTTGTCCCAGCTACTCGGGAGGCAGAGATGGGAGGATTGCTTGAGTCCAGGAATTCAAGACAGCAGTAAGCTGTGATTGTACCACTGCCCTCCAGCCTGGGTGACAGAGCCAGATGGTCTCAAAATAAATAAATAAATAAATAAATAAAATATATATGTATATATATAATATTGATTATTGCAAAAGATAGTCATGACAAAGATGAATCCTTTATCAGAAACCCTTGTAGTGGAGCATCTCTTCCCGTGATTTTTTTTTTTTTTTTTTACTTATCTTTTTTTGGGGACAGAGTTTTGCTCTTGTTGCCCAGGCTGGAGTGCAATGGTGCGATCTGGGCTCACTGCAACCTCCGCCTCCCGGGTTCAAGCAATTCTCCTGCCTCAGCCTCCAGAGTAGCAGGGACTACAGGCACACATTGCCACGCCTAGCTAACTTTTTGTATTTTTAATAAAGATGTGGTTTTCCCATGTTGGCCAAGCTGATCTCAAATTCCTGAGCTCAGGTGATCCGCCTGCCTCAGCCTCCAAAAGTGTGGGGATTACAGGCATGAGCCACCATGCCCGGCCCCCCTTTGCTATCTTCATAAGCTTGCTTTCAGTTTGCAATGTGAACTTGCCTCCAATTCTTTTTGCGCAAGATCCCAGAACCCTTTCTTGGAGTCTGGATCAGGACCCCTTTCTAGTAACCAGTAACACCATTACACCCCCTCCCCGTCAGTTCCGCGTTCATCTCTTTTCATCTTTTTTTTTTTTTTTTTTTTTTTTTGAGACAGAGTATCGCTCTTTTTGCCCAGGCTGGCATGCAGTGGTGCAATCTCAGCTCACTGCAACGTCTGCCTCCCGGGTTCAAATGATTCTCCTGCCTCAGCCTCCCGTGTAGCTGGGATTACAGGTGCGCACCACCACCATGCCCGGCTAGTTTTGTATTTTTAGTAGAGACGGGGTTTCTCCATGTTGGCCAGGCTGGTCTTGAACTCCTGACCTCAGGTGATCCACCCGCCTCAGCCTCCCAAAGTGCTGGGATTACAGGCATGAGCCACTGCGCCCGTCTGCGTTCATCTCTTGAAATGGCTTCCGGATGCCAAGATAGCTATGAATTCACGTAATAATTCGTGCTAGATACTATACCCCAACTCCCTGTAGCTTAGCAATGTATAGCCAATCATTAATCAATTGTTTTTTTCTGTAAACCAACGAGAATTCCCAGCAAACAGCTTCACAGAAGCCCTCTCCCTGTCCTCCAACAACACCTCCCTCTTTTTATTTTATTTTATTTTTTTATTTTGCCTTTAAAAACCTGCGTATAACAAAGGCAGAATACAACTCATATCCAAGGTTCTTTGGGTCTCAGTCTTCCGGGCCGCTGTCCCCACCTCGGCTCAAGTCAACGTTTGAAATCTTAATGTTACGGTTCAGTCTCTTTCGTTTAGATCGACAGACACAGCAGAAACATGTACTCGGGTGACTGGATATGCTCAAAGACCGCAGAAAGAAAGAACTTAGCTTACCCCACGGCATCCGCTTCCTCTCCTTTCACTTGCTTTTCTTCTCTCGGAGACTGCCGCTTCTGGGTAGCTCCCTTCAGAGCTCCTCTGTGTCATCAGGCCCTCCCTGCCCCTCCCTCCCCTGCTTCCTCATTTCATAGGATTCGGAAACCTGTTAATTGCTCCATGAGTTCACTGGCCCCTGACCTCGTCTCCAAAGACTGGCCCGTGGAACAGCTCAAGTGTGAGTCCCACACACATCTGCACACACACTCCTGCACACACATGCATGTCTGCACACACATCTGCACATGCACACATCCCCACACGCCTGCACACACGTGCACACACACTCTTGCACACATACTTGCACGTGCATGCATGTCTGCACACACAGACCTGCACACACACATCCCCACACACCTGCACACAATGCACATATGCATACCCACGACACACACATCTGCACACGCCTCTGCACAAGCATATTGGCACACACCTGCACACACACAAATACAGATGCCTTTTCTGCTATCTACAAAATCATAAGAAACACCAAGCAGGCCAGGGGCGGTGGCTCACTAAAAATAAAAATACAAAAATTAGCTGGGCATGGTGGCAAGTGCCTGTAATCCCAGCTACTCAGGAGGCTGAGGCAGGAGAATCCCTTGAACCCAGAAGGTGGAGGTTGCAGTGAGCTGAGATGGTGCCATTGCACTCCAGCCTGGGCAACAAGAGCAAGACTCCGTCTCAAAAAAAAGAATGAAGCAGACTGGAGATGTGTTATGATGCAAACAGTTGGCGCCTAAACAAAGCATAGGGCTTCATGCACATGCAATGGAAAACACCTGGATAGCAACAAAAGCAAAGGTGAAAGACGGCTGCACAGGCTGCACCTCTACCATCTTAGCCTCCCCGTTCCTGCAGGAGCTGTGTCTTAGTCCATTCATGTTGCTGTAAAGGAATACCTGAGGTTGAGTAATTGATAAAGAAGAGATGACTGGCCAGGTGCGGTGGCTCATGCCTGTAATCCAAGCACTTTGGGAGGCCGAGGCAGGTGGATCATGAACTCAACAGATGGAGACCATCCTGGCCAACATGGTGAAACCCCATCTCTACTAAAAGTACAAAAATTAGCTGGGCATGGTGGCGTGCACCTGTAGTCCCAGCTACTTGGGAGGCTGAGGCAGGAGAATCAATTGAACCTGGGAGGCGGAGCTTGCAATGAGCCGAGATGGCGCCACTGCACTCCAGCCTGGGCGACAGAGCGAGACTGCGTCTCAAAAAAAATATATTATAAATCATGCTGCTATAAAGACACTTGCACACACGTATGTTTATAATGGCACTATCTACAATAACAAAGACTTGGAACCAACCTAAATGTCCAACAACGATAGACTGGATTAAGAAAATGTGGCACCATATACACCATGGAATACTATGCAGCCATAAAAAAATGATGAGTTCATGTCCTTTGTAGGGACATGGATGAAGCTGGAAACCATCATTCTCAGCAAACTATCACAAGGACAAAAAACCAAACACCGCATGTTCTCACTCATAGGTGGGAATTGAACAATGAGAACTCATGGACACAGGAAGGGGAACATCACACACTGGGGACTGATGTGGGGTGGGGGAAGCGGGGAGGGAGAGCATTAGGAGATATATCTAATGCTAAATAATGAGTTAATGGGTGCAGCACACCAACATGGCACATGTATACATATGTAACAAACCTGCACGTTGTGCACATGTACCCTAGAACTTAAAGAATAATAATAAAATTTAATTAAAAAAGGTAAAAAAAAAAAAAAGATTATTTATTCAGCTCATGGTGGTTCTGCAGGTTGTCCAGGAAGCATGGTGTTTGGACCTGCTTGTGGTGAGGGCCTCACGCTGCTTCCAGTCATGACTGAAAGTGAAGGGAAGACATTGTGTGTGGAGACCACATGGGCAGAGAGGGAGCAAGAGAGGGGTGGAGGTGCCAGGCTCTTTCCAACCACCAGTTCTCCTGGAAACTGAGAATGGTAACTCACTCATGACTATGGAGGCAGGACCAAGCCATTCATAAGAGATTCACCCACATGGTTTAAACATTTCCCACCAGGCCCCACCTACCACACTGGGGGTCAAATTTCAGCATGAAACTTAGCAGGACCAAACAAACTGTACCCAAACCGTAGCACGCTGCTTCTGTCCAGAATTGATGTAGAGAAGGTTATCTTCCCAAGAGCTCAGTCAGATGGCTCACCAAGGCTGCTGGAACTGGCCACCATGGTGGATCTTCTTGTCAATGGCTCATACTCTGTTGCTGACATCGATGTAGAGAACTTTCCCGTATTTTTTCTTTCCTTTTTTTTTTTTTTTTTTATTTTGAGAAGGAATCTCACTCTGTCTCCCAGGCAGGAGTGCAGTGGTGCAGTGCGATCTTGGCTCACTGCAAGCTCCGCCTCCCAGGTTCACACGATTCTCCTGCCTCAGCCTCCCAAGTAGCTGGGACTACAGGCACCCACCACCACACCCAGCTAAGTTTTTGTATTTTTAGTAGAGACGGGGTTTCACCGTGTTAGCCAGGCTGGTCTCGAGCTCCTGACCTCAAGTGATCCTCCTGCCTCGGCCTCCCGAAGTGCTGGGATTACAGGCATAAGCCACTGCACCCCGGCCTGAAGTGAGTTTTTCTTGCTGTTTTCTGTTCCTGGATGGGATGGCAGAACTGGTTGGGCCAGATGAGCAGTCTAGGTGTTGTCAGCTGATCCGCCAAGTGCAGGATCCGCAAAACATCTCAAACATCGATCTTAGTTTTACAACAGTGACACACTCCTTCGGAGCAACACTCTTGGAGCCAGAGGCTGCAATAACCCTAATCTGTAATTTCTAAATTTTGTAGCTAATTTGTGAGTCCTGCAAAGGCAGACTGGACCTTAGCCCTTAGGGAAACGGCTGTTTTCCATTTTGTTTCAGAATCACACCACGAACTGAATTTCTTCTTTTTATTTTGAGGAGTCTCACTCTGTCGCCCAGGCTGGAGTGCAGTGGCGCGATCTCAGCTCACTGCAAGCTTCGCCTCCCGAGTTCACGCCATTCTCCCGCCTCAGCCTCCCAAGTAGCTGGGACCACAGGTGCCCACCACCACGCCCGGCTAATTTTTTCTATTTTTAGTAGAGATGGGGTTTCACCGTGGTAGCCAGGATGGTCTCGATCTCCTGACCTCGTGATCTGCCCACCTTGGCCTCCCAAAGTGCTGGGATAACAGGCGTGAGCCACCGCGCCCGGCCTGAATTTCTTCTCAAAGTTAGTTCGGCCTATGCCCAGGGAAGAACAAGGACGGCTTAAACGTTCGAAGCAAGACAGAGTCGGTTAGGTCAGGCCTCTTTCACCGTCCTGATTTCCTCAGTTAGTATTTTGTAAAGGTGGTTTTAGCCACAGCACCTGCAGGGTCAGTCATGTCAGAGCAGTGCTGGGTTCCCTAGGGAATCAGGTATAGGAAGCTGCAGCCCCTATATGAGTGTGAACTCCGCAAATCTGAGACAGGACCCAGTGAATTTAGAAAGTTGGCCGGGCGCAGTGGTTCACGCCTGTAATCCCAGGACTTTGGAAGGCCGAGGCGGGCGGATCATGAGGTCAGGAGATTGAGACCATCCTGGCTAACATGGTGAAATCCCGTCTCTACTAGAAATACAAAAAATTAGCCGGGCGTGGTGGCGGGCGCCTGTGGTCCCAGCTACTCAGGAGGCTGAGTCGGGAGAATGGCCTGAACCCGGGAGGCGGAGCTTGCAGTGAGCTGAGATTGTGCCACTGCACTCCAGCCTGGGCGACAGAGCGAGACTCCCTCTCAAAAAAAAAAAAAAAAAGAAAGTTGATTTTGCCAAGGTTGGGGGCTTGCCACGGGACAATGATGTCACTCTCAACCAGCATGCATCCAGCATGAACCTCGAATATCTGAGACAGGTCTCAGTCAATTTAGGAAGTTATTTAGCCAGAGCTAAGGATGTACAGCCGTGACCGGTGTGTAAGGGGCTCAGAGCACAGGGGGATTTGTTTGTTTGCTTTGAGATGGAGTTTCACTCTTGTGGCCCAGGCTGGAGTGCAATGGCACAATCTTGGCTCATCACAACCTCCGCCTCCCGGGTTCAAGCGATTCTCCGGCCTCAGCCTCCCGAGTAGCTGGGATTACAGGTGTGCGCCACCATGCCTGGCTAATTTTGTATTTTTAGTAGAGACAGGGTTTCTCCATGTTGGTCAGGCTGGTCTCGAACTCCTGACCTCAGGCGATCTGCCCACCTTGGCCTCCCAAAGTGCTGGGATTACAGGTGTGAGCCACCGCGCCCGGCCTCACAGTTGGGTTTTATACATTCTAGGGAGACATAAGAAATCAATCAACATAAGCAAGATGGGCCAGGGGCGGTGGCTCATGCCCCTGACCTCAGGTGATCCACCCATGTCTGCCTCCCAAATGGCTGCATTCTTTTGAGTTTCTGGTCAAATAAACTTTATTCCTTGCATGCAGAGTTGGTTCAGCATACCCACATCAATAAGTATAATTCACCACATAAACATTATCAAAAACAAAAATTATATAATTTAATAAAAGCCATATATGGCCAGGTGTGGTGGCTTACACCTTTAATTGCAGTGCTTTGGGAGGCTGAGACAGGCAAGTCACTTGAGGTTGGAAGTTTGAGACGAACCTGGTCAACATGGTGAAACTTTGTCACTTCTAAAAATATGAAAATTAGCTGGGCATGGTGGTGGGTGCCTGCAGTCCCATCTACTCGAGAGGCTGAGGTAGGAGAATTGCTTGAACCCGAGAGGTGGCAGTGAGCTAAGATCACACCACTGCACTCCAACCTGGGTGACAGAGCAAGACGTTGTCTCCAAAAAAAAAAAAAAAAAAAGAAAGCCATGTTTGACAGACCCACATCTTTTATCATACTGAATGGGGAAAAGCTGAAAGCCTTTTAACTGGGATCTAGAACGTGATAAGGATTCTTACTTTCACCACTGATATTAAACATTGTACTGGGGGTCTTAGCTAGAGGAATTAGACAGGTGGGAGAAATAAAGTGAAGGGACAACACATAGAATAAGAAAAATGTGTAAATTACCTATCTGACAGGGGATATAAACTGGAATATGTAAGAAGTTTAAAGAACTCTCTAAGAAAACATCTAATAATCTGATTTAAAAATGGACAAAATATTTGAATAGACAGTTATGAAAAGAAGACATACAAATAGCAAACAGGCATATGAAAATGTGCTCAATATTATTGACATCAGATTAATTCAATCAAAATTACAATGATATATCATCATTTGTTATTGCCTATCTTTCATCCAAAAGACGTACAATAACAAATGCTGGTAAGGATATGAAGAACAGGGAACCCTTGCACACTGCTGATGGAAATGTAAGTTAGCACCATCACTGTAGAGAACAGTTTGGAAGTTTATCAAAAAACTAAGAATAGAGCTACTGCATATGATCCCACAATCTCGTTGTTATTTATATACTTCCAAAATGCAAAATTAGTATATGAAAAAGATATATGCACTCTTAACGTTTGTTGCAGCACTGTTTAAAAGAGCCAAAATTTAGAAGCAACCTAGGTGTTCAAATAGATGAAATGTGTTACACATGATGGAGCGCTATTCAGCCATGAAAAATGAGATCTCGTTATTTGCAACAATATGAAGGGAACTGGAGCTCATTATGTTACGTGAAGTAAGCCAGGCACAGAAAGAAAAACATCACATGCTCTCACATTTTTTGTGGAATATGAAAACCAAAACAAGTGAATATGTGAAGATAGAGAGTAGAATGGTTACCAGAGGCTGAGAAAGGTATTAACGGAGTGGGGAGGAGATGGGGATGATTAATGGGTACAAAAAAAAAGTATAAAAGAATGAATAATACCTAGTATTTGATAGCACAGCAGGGTGACTATGGTCAAAATAATTTAACTGTACATTAAAAAATAACTAAAATAGTATAATTGGGTTGTTTGTAACACAAAGGATAAATGCTTTAGAGGATAGATACCTTATTATCTCTGATGTGATTAAAAAATTAACATTTTGATAAATGCTGAAAAAGCTTTCGATAAAACCCAACATTCCTTTATAATAAAACTCCTCAATAGACTAAGCATCTGTCTGTCTAAAGGAACATACCTCAAAATAATGAAAGCCATCTGAATCAGCAACAGCAGAAAGCATTCTCCTTGAGAACTGGAACAAGACAAGGATGCCCTCTCTCACTGTTCCTCCTAAACCTAGTACTGGAATTCCTAGCCAGAGAAACCATGCCAGAGAAAGAAATAAAAGGCATTCAAATAAAAAAATAAGTCAAAACTGTCTCTCTTTGTTGATGATGTAATTCTGTACTTAGAAAACCCCATCCAAGGGTCAACAGCCTCAAACATCGAAACTACACAAGCTCAAAAAGATGAAAAAATAATCAATGAAAACATCCTGTAAACCCCAAAGGCCAGAGTGCCTCTTCTACTCCAAATGATCACAATGCCTCAAAGGCACAGAACTGGATGGAGGATCAGATAGATGAATTGATAGAAGTAGGCTTCAGAAAATGGGTAATAAAAAATGATGAGTTCATGTCCTTTGTAGGGACATGGATGAAACTGGAAACCATCATTCTCAGTAAACTATCCCAAGGACAAAAAACCAAACACTGCATGTTCTCACTCATAGGTGGGAATTGAACAATGAGAACACATGGACACAGGAAGGGGAACAACACTCCGGTGACTGTTGTGGGGTGGGGGTAGGGGGGAGAGACAACATTAGGAGATATGCCTAATGCTAAATGACGAGTTAATGGGTGCAGCACACCAACATGGCACATGTGTACATACGTAACAAACCTGCACATTGTGCACATGTACCCTAAAACTTAAAGTATAATAATAATAATAAATTAAAATAAAAAAATGATGCTGAGGTAAAGGAGCATGTTCTAACCCATTGTAAAGAAGCTAAGAACTTTAATATAAGGTTAGAGGAATTGCTAAATAGAATAACCACTAGAGAGAGGAACATAAACGACCTGATGGAGCTGACAAACACAGCACAAGATCTTCATGAAGCACACACAAATATCGGTAAATAGACCAAATGGAAGAAAGGATATCAGAGTTTGAAGATCGCCTTGGTGAAGTAAGACATGCAGGCAGGACTAGAGAAATAAGAATGAAAAGGAATAAACAAAGACTCCAAGACAGATGGAACTTCATCAAAAGACTGAACCTGCAATTGATTGGAAAAGGAGACAGGGAAAATGGAAATAGGCTGGAAAACACACTTCAGGATATTATCTAGGAGAATTTCCACAATCTAGCAAGACAGGCCAACATGCAAATTTTCAAATACAGAGAAAACCATTACGATACTCCATGAGAAGATGAACCCCAAGTCACATAGTCATCAGATTCTCCAAGGTGGAAATGAAGGAAGAACTGTTAAGGGCAGACAAAGAGAATGACCAGGTCACCTACAAAGGGAAGACCATCAGACTAAAAGAAGACCTCTCAGCAGAAAACTTATAAGCCAAAACACACTGGGGGCCAATATTCAACATTCTTGAGGAAAAGAATTTTTCAACCCAGAAGAATTTCGTATCCAGCTAAACTAAACTTCATAAGCAAAGGAGAAATAAAATTCTTTCCAGGCAAGCAAATGCAGAGGGATTTTATTACCACCAGGCCTGCTTTGCAGGAGCTCCTAAAAGAAGGACTAAATATGGAAAGGAAAAGCTAGCACCAGCCACTTGAAAAACAAACAAAATATAGAGACCAATGACACAGTGAAGAAACTGCATCAACTAGTGTGCGAAATAACCAGTTAGCTTCATGATGACAAGATCAAATTCACACATAACAATACTAACCCTAAATGTAAGTGGGCTAAATGCTCCTGTTAAAAGATACAGATTGGCAAATTGGATAAAGAGTCAAGACCCATTCTTGTACTGTATTCAGGAGACTCATCTCCTGTGCAAAGACACACATAGGCTTAAAATAAAGGAATGTAGGAAAATTTACCAAGAAAATGGAAAGCAAAAAAAGCAGGGGTTAAAATTCCATTCTCTGACAAAACATATTTTAAACCAACAGAAAAGAGAAGGGCACTGCATAACGGTAAAGGGAACAATTCAATAAGAAGAGCTATTTTAAATACATATGCACTCAATACAGGAGCACCCAGATTCATAAAACAAGTTTGGCAGACCTACAAAGAGACTTAGATTCCCATACATTAATAGTGGGAGATTTTAAAACCCCACTGTAAGTATTAGATCTATGACAAAGAAAATTAACAAGGATATTCAGGAGTCGTACTCAGCTTTGGATCAAGTGGACATAGTAGATGTCCACAGAACTCTTTACCCCGAATCAACAGAATATATGTTCTCAGTGCCACATGGCACTTATTCTGAAGTTGGCCACATAATTGAAAGTAAAACACTCTTCAGCAAATGCAAAAGAACGCAAATAATGACTGTCTCTCAGACCACAGTGCAATCAAATTAGAATTCAGGATTAAGAAATTTACTCAAAACCACACGATTACATGGAAATTGGACAGCCAGCTCCTGAATGACTCCTGGGTAAATAATGAACTTAAGGAAGAAATCAAAAAGTTATTTGAAACCAATGAGAAGAAAGAGACAATGTATTAGAATCTCTGAGAAACAGCTAAAGCAGTGTTAGAGGGAGATTTATAGCACTAAATGCCCATATCAGAAAGCTTGAAAGATCTCAAACTGATATGCTAGCATCGTAATTAAAAGAGAGGCAAGAACAAACTAATCCACAAGCTAGCAGAAGACAAGAAATAACTAAGATCAAAACAAGATTGAAGGATATGTAGACACAAAAAACCCTCCAAAAATCAGTAAATGCAGGACGTAGTTTTTTAAAAACAATTAACAAAAAAGGTACACCATTACCTATACTAATAAAGAAGAAAAGAAAAAAGAATCAAATAACCACAATAAAAAAAGACAAAGGGGGTATCATCACTGACCCCACAGAAGTAGAAACTAGCATCAGATAATAGTATAAACACCGCTATGCAAACAAACTAGAAAATCTAGAAGAAATGGATAAATTCCTGGACACATACACCCTCACAAGACTAAACCAGAAAGAAGTCAAACCTCTGAATAGACCAATAACAGGTTCTGAAATTTGGACAGTAATTAACAGCCTAACAAAAAAAGAAACACTTCAGACCCATAACCCTGATGAACACCAATGAGAAAATCTTCAATAAAATACTGACAAACTGAATCCAGCAGCACATCAAATAACTAATCCACCATGATCAAGTCAGCTTCAATCCTGGGATTCAAGGCTTGTTCAATCATATGCACATCAATAAACATAATCCATCACATATGATTATTTTTATAGAAGCAGAATATGCCTTTGATAAAATTCAACATCTCTTCATATTAAAAACTCTTAATAAACTATATATTGATAGAACATATCTCAAAATAATAAGAGCTATTTATGACAAACCCACAGCCAACATCTTATTAAATGGGAAAAAGCTGAAAGCGTTCCCTTGAAACCTAGAACAAGACAAGGATGTTTTTTCTCACCACTCCCGTTAAACATAGCATTGGAAGTTCTGGCCAAGGCAATCAGACAAGAGAAAGAAGTAAAGGATATTCAAATAGAAAGAGAGGAAATCAAATGTTTGCAGATGACATGATTTAATACCTAGAAAACCCCATCATCTCAGCCCCAAAACTCCTTAAACTAATAATCAACTTCAGCAAAGTCTCAGGATACAAAATTACTGTGCCAAAATCACAAGTATTAGTTTACACCAGCAATAGACAAGTGGAGAGCCAAATCATGAATGAACTCTCATTCACAGTTGCTCCAAACAGAAGAAAATACCTAGGAATACAGTTAACAAGGGATATGAAGGACCTCTTCAAGGAGAACTACAAACCACAGCTTAAGGAAATAAGAGAAGACACAAACAAATGGGAAAATCATTTCATCCTCAAGAACAGGAAAAATCAATATCATGAAAATGGCCATACTGCCCAAAGTAATTTTGAGATTCAATGCTATTCACATCAAACTACCACTGATATTTTTAACATAGTTTAAAAAAAGTAAATTTAATATGGAATCAAAGAAGACCTGGTACACCCAAGACAATCCTAAGCAAAATAACAAAGCTGGAAGAATCCTGTTACCTGACTTCAAACTATACTACAAGGCCACAGTAACCATAACAGCATGGTACTGGTACCAATACAGACATGTAGAGCAATGGGGTAGAACAAAGACCTCGGAAAGAAAACCACACATTTACAACCATCTGATCTTTGACAAAACTGACAAAAACAAGCAATGGAGAAAGGATCTTCTATTTAATAAATGGCGTTGGGAATACTGGCCATCTATATGTAGAACACTGAAACTGGACCCCTCCTTTATACCTTCTACAAAAAATAACTCTAGATGGATTAAAGACTTAAATTTAAAACTTAAAACAAAACCAAGAGAACCTAAGCAATACCATTCAGGACATAGGCATGGGCAAAGACTTCATGACGAAAACACCAAAAGCAACTGCAACAATAGCCAAAACTGACAAATGAGATCTAATTAAAGAGCTTCTGCACAGCAAAAAATCTATCATCAGAGTGAACAGGCAACCTACAGAATGGGAGAAAATATTTGCAAGCTACTCATCTGACAAACTTTTAATATCCAGAATCTACAAGGAACTTAAGCGAATTTACAAGAAACAACCCCACCAAAAAGTGGGCAAAGGACATGAACAGACACTTGTCAAAAGAAGACATTTATGTGGCTGATACATATGAAAAGAAAAGCTTGACATTACTGATTATTAGAGAAATGCAAATCAAGACCACAATGAAATACCACCTAATGCCAGTTAGAATGGTGATAATTAAAAAGTCAAGACACAGGCCTGGTGCAGTGCCTCACACCTGTAATCCCAGAACTTTGGGAGGCCAAGCGGGGCAGATCATGCAGTCAGGAGATTGAGACCATCCTGGCCAACATGGTGAAACCTGTCTCTGCTAAAAATGCAAAAATTAGCTGGGTGTGGTGGCACGTGCCTGTAATCCCAGCTACTCAGGAGGCAGAGACAGAAAAGTCCCTTGAACCCAGGAGGTGGAGATTGCAGTGAGCTGAGATCATGCCATTGCACTGCAGCCTGGCGACAGAGCGGACTCCATCTCAAACAAAAACAAACAAACAAACAAACAAAAACACAGATGCTGATGAGTCTGTGGAGAAATAGGAATGCTTTTACACTGTTGGAGGGAATGTACATTAGTTCAACTATTGTGGAAAACAGTGTGGTGATTCCTCGGTTATCTAAAACCAGAAATGCCATTTGACCCAACAAATCCATTACTCGGTATATACGCAAAGGAATGTAAATGATTCTGCTATAAAGATGCATGCACACCTATGTCTATTGCAGCACTATGTATAGGACACACAGGGACAAAAAGGTGAAAACAATAGATACTGGGGACAACTAGAGGGCAGAGAGAGGGAGGGGGGAGCATGCGCTGAAAAAGTACCTATTGGGCACTATGGTGACTATCTGGGTGATGGGACTGTCTGTACTTCAAACCTCACTCTTATATATTAAACTCACATAAAAAAAAATCCTGCAATTGTATCTTCATTATGTTTTAAAAACTATAAAATATACTTAGGCATATATTAACAAAAATGGCATTGCACAAATTAAAAATAAAAGGGAGTAGAATTAAGTGTGCATATTGAATACATTGTGATTTTTTTTTTTTTGCTTCTGAAACTTCAGAGAGAAGTTAATAACACTTGTAGCCCCATGAAGATCCTAGGAATGTTCATCTCAGTTTCACAATGCTTACTCTTTTACTCATACGAGACTCTTGCCTTTAAATTTTATTGGGCTGACTTTTTTTCTTTACAAATTTTTGGTATTTCTTCTGGAAAAGCTGTTCTTAATACCTCTTTTCAACACAAATTCCTACAGCTTGGCCAATGGCTCTCATAGTTGACTACCCTGTGGATTTATAATTTGTTCCTCAGGCATACGAAATTGGCAGACGTACAATTCTGAAATGTATTTTAGCAATGATGAATTATGGTATTTTATAATGATATTCCAGGATTGAGTTGTACTGTTCACTAAAAAGAGTCATATCTTTATTATTTAGGTAGTTGATTGCCAGACGTATCTGTACATTTGTCACAAGTACCTGATGCTAAAAAATATTTATGCCTTGCTTATTATAAGGAAAAATTGGAAACCACTCAAATGTCCAACAGTGCAGGAATAATTAAATCATGTTAAAGTAATTAAATCATGTTACAGCCATGCTATGGGATCCTATCCTGTCTCTAAAAAGAAAGTAGATATGAATTTATAAGCATGTGTCAGGCTCCTTATTAAACACTTGATACATATTATTTTATTTAATTCTCAAAACAATCTTATGAAATTCCCATTTTGTAGATGAAGACACAGACTTACTCAAGTTTATACAGTTAACATAAGTCATTAGACCTGCGTTTTAATGGAGCTTCTGGCCAAATCATGCACCACATAATGATGTTTTCTCTGTCAATGATAAGACAACATATATGACACTGACACCATAAGGCTATAATACTATATTTTTACTGCACCCATCCTTTGTGTAGTTATGTTTAGATATACAAATGTCATTGTGTCACAGTTCCCTAAAGTATCTAGCAAAGCAGAATCGTATACAGATATGTATCCAAAGAGCAATAGGCTGTGCCATACTGCCTAGGTGTGCATATACTCTAAGTTCACTCTATGATGTTCACACAACTATAAAGTTGCCTAACAATGAAATTTTTAGGATGTATCTGCAACGTTAAATGATTCATGACTGTACAATACTTAAATTTCTGCTTACATGAAATGAAAAGGAAAGGATTCTCGGACAGAAAAGTAGGAAGCAACAAATTTGCTTCCCCATTTAGACAATAGTTGCACAGGCCGAATCTCTCAGATGTAACTATTTTGAGGTTCTGGAGTTTAATGAACACCAACCCTGTAGGCTGAGCATCTGAGGAGCCACATCATGATCCAGCAGGCAGCAGAAGGACACAGAGAGTGAGGAGGAGCGAAGCTGGGAACCAGCCTGTCAGGGCTCAGCATGGAGCCAGGAGAATCTCTCCAGCACAAGAAAGACTGAGTGTATGGCAGCCCAGTGTTATCCATGCTTTCCACAGGGATCTGTGCCTTTCCCCACACCTCCCCCACTGTGCCACTAGGCCAAGGCCAAGAGCACCCTAGATGTTTTACAGGTGCAACTCTCAAATCCAAGGGGATCTATACAAGCCTTGGGCCCTGGATCAGACCAGCAACAATTCCATAGCCCCAGTAAAGGCCATAGTTGCAGTGTCTGGGGGCGATAACATTGCTCCACTCTCACTTGCTAGTTGGAACTCATGGCTTATGACCCAGTGGTCTCACTTTGCCCTGAACTCAGCTGACCACTCCACCCATTCCCTCCACTGGTAGCCAGGCAGGAAACACTTGCTAGAGCTTCTAGCCCAGTGGCCCTACTACTGTGTAAACTCAGCCAGAGGATGCAGCTTCCTGTAGTCTTGGAAGACACCCAGATGGCAGGGCATGTGACCCCATCGACCACCTAAGCTGGTAGCCAGGCAGGCAAGGCATACTAGAGCTTCTAGCTCTGCAGTTCTAATTTGGTGTAAACTTAGCTGGAAAGTTCAGCGTCCTGTTACTCTTAGACACCTAGACAGCAGGGCACGCAACATTATCCAACCCCACTGCTGATAGCCAGGCAGGCAACACTTCCTAAATCTTCCAGCCCATAGGCCCTTCTTCGATGGGAACTCAGCTGCCAGGTGCAGCCTTCTGATGTCCTAGGAAGCACCTAGATGTCAGGATGAGCATTTTCACACACCCTCACCACTGATAGCCAGATGAGCCACACCTACTAGAGCTTCTAGACAAGCAGTCCTACTTCTGCCTGAATATGCCAAAGAGGACAGCTTTTCGTTGCCCCGAAAAAACCCAGACAGAAAGATGGTCAACTTCACCCACCCCCTAACTCCCTTAGCCAGACAAGCCTCACCCACTACAGCTTCCAACCCAGCAATCCTGGTTCTACCTGAACTTTGTAAGCAGGTGCAGCCCCATGTTTCCCTGGGAAGCACACAGACAGCAGATCAGGGTTGACTGGGCAAAAACAAGGCTTCTCACCTACTCCAGCCCCTGCCTTGGGGAACACTGTAGAACAGACTGCCCAACAAAAAGAAACCCAGGCACAGAAACAATAATTAGAGGGGGCTAATCCACAACCCAGGAGCAGACTAGAATCTAAGCCCGATGACGGGACCCACCTTAATTAAACCCACGAGAACATAGAGAAAGGTAAAAGCAAAGATAAATGCAAACACAAAAGAAAATAAAGTAAAACACCTCATTCAAAGGACAACAACTTCCGAGATTGAAGGAACATCACAGATGAGAAAGAACCTACACAGGTGAGAAAGAACCAGCACAAGAACTCTGGCAACTCAAAAAGCCAGAGCATTTTCTTATCTACAAACGATTGCATTAATTCCCCAACAATGGCATTTAACCAGGCTGAAATGATGGGAATAGAATTCAGAATACGGATAGAAACAAGGTTCATCAACCAAGGAAATAGTCAAAACCCAATCCAGTGATTTTAAGGAATATACTAAAGCCATGCAGGAGATGAAAAACAAAATGACAACTTTAAGACAGAACCACACTAAGATCATAGAACTGAAAAACTCACGTGAAGAGTTTCAGAATGCAAGTATTAACAGCAGAACAGACCAAGTTGAGGAAAGAAATTCAGAGCTTCAAGATCTGTTCTCTGAAATAACTCAGACAAAAATGTAAAAATAAAGAAGAATGAACAGAACCTATAAAAAATATGGGATTATGTAAAGAGGAAATCTGAAAGACAGGAAGAGAAAGAAAGCAACTTGGTAAACAAACTTTAAAATGTCATCCCTAAAAATTTTCCCAACCTCTCTAGAGAGGCCAGACTTCAAGTTCAGGAACACCTGTGAAATACTAAAGGATGAGACAACTCCCAAGATACATAGTTATCAAATTCTTGGAGGTCGAATGAAAGGAAAAATGTTAAAGGCAGCTAGAGAGAAGGGGCAGGGAACCTTATTAGACCATCAGTGGATCTTTGAGCATAAATCCCAAAAACCAGAAGAGTATGAGGACCCCTATTCGACATTCTTAAAGAAAATGATACCCAACCAAGAATTTTATATCCAGCCAAACTAAGTTTCTTTCACAAGGGAAGTGGAAATAAGATCCTTTTTCAGAAAAGCAAATACTAAGGAGCTTTGTTACCACCCAATCTTACAAGTGTTCTGAAGACAGTACTAAACATGGAAACAAAAGACCATTGCCAGCCATTAGAAAAACACACTTAAGTACAAAACCTTTGAAATTATAAAGCAACCACACAAGTTTGAATAATAACAAGCGAACAACATGATGACAGGAACAGATCCACACATATCCTAAGCTAGAATGTAAATGAAATAAGTGCTCCAACTAAAAGGCACAGAGTGGCACGGTGAATAGGTGCAAGACCAAATAGTATGTTGTCTTCAATAGACCTATCTCACATGTAATGACACCCATATATGTGCTTAAAGTAAAAGGATGGAGAAAAATTTACCAAGCAAGTGGAAAACAGGAGAAAGCAGAGGATGCTATTCTAGTTTCAGACAAAACAGACTTTAAACCAATAACAATCAGAAAAGACAAGAAAGGGCATTACATAACGGAAAACATCTCAATTCAAAAACAAGAGCTAACCTAAATATCTATTCACCCAACACAGAAGCACCCAGATTCATAGGCAGTTTTTGTAGAGACCTACAGAGTGACTTAGATAAGCACACAGTAATACTCAGAGACTTCAACACTCCACTGACAGACAGTTGAGGCAGAAGACTAACAAAGATATTCAGGCCTTGAACCCAACACTTGACCAAACAGTCAAAATAGATATCACCAGAACACTTGACCTAAAGACAACAGAATATATAGTTCCTCATCTGCACATGATAAATAATCTAAAATCAACAACACAATAGGACATAAAACAATCCTCAGTAAGTTTTTTTCTTTTTTTATAAAAGAGCTCTCTATGAACAAACAATAGCCAACATCATGTTGAATGAGCAAAAGCTGGAATCAATTCCCTTCAAACCAGGAGCAAAACAAGGATGCTCTCTCTCACCACTCCTATTAAACTTAGTACTGAAAATTTTCATCAGAGCAATCATGCAAGAGAAAGAAAAAACAGGCATCTAAATAGAAAGAGGAAGTCAAAGTATGTCTCTTTGGCGACAATATATTTATCTACCAAGAAAACCCCATAATATCTGCCTGAAAGCTCCTTGATTTGACAAATAACTTCAGCAGTATCATCATACAAATTCAATGTACAAAACTTGGTAGCATTCCCATATACCAACAATATCCAAGCTGAGAGACACATCAAGATTGCAATCTCATTCATGATTGCCACAATAATAAAATACCTAGCGATACAGCTAACCAGGGAGATGAAAAATCGTTATAACAAGAAGTAAGAAACACTGCTCAAGGAAATCAGAAGTGAAAAAAATAGAAAAATTTTCCATGTTCATGAATAAGAAGAATTGGTCTTGTTAAAGTGGCCATAATATTCAAAGCAATCTACAGATTCAATGCTATTTCTAGAAATCTAGCAATGACATTCTTTACAGAATTAGAAAAAGAAACTATTCTAAAATTCATACAAAAAAGAGGCAATTTCAACCCCAAACAAAAAAGAACAAAGTTGGAGTCCTCACATTATCTGATTTCAAACAACGTTATAAAGCTATAGTAACCAAAATTCCATGACAGTGGTACAAAGACGGACACATAGAGCAATGAAACAGAATAGAGCACCCAGAAACAATGCTGCAGCACTATGGCCATCTGATCTCTGACAAAGTTGACAAAAACAAGCAATGGGGAAAAGACTTTCTATTTGATAAATAGTGCCAGATAACTTAATAGCCATATGCAGTTGATTGAGGCCGGATTATTCCTTCCACCATATACAAAAACTCAACTCAGGATGAATTAAAGGTAACATTCAGATTCTCTAAGTAACTTAAAAAAAGTCCCATAAAAAAAACCTACTCCATTAAAAAGTGGTCAGAGTACATAAACAGTTACTAATGAATTACAAGTTGAATATTAATTTATAGTTTACTGATCAATTTAATAAAAAAGCAACTGTTTTTATGTATCCTATAATTATATCTTCACCTCTTTTCTTTCATTCTCATATTTCCTAAGTTCTGCCTGGCTTTTAGATAAAAATAATTATAACCACATTCACATAGAATGTTTCGATAGTTTGTGTTCTACTTCTTTTAAATGTAATTGCTTTCTAACTCTTGAATCAAACTGCCAGATTTAAATCCAGGCTGTAACTCTTATTACCTCAGTAAGCCTGGGCTTCAATGTTCAATATGAGCAATAATAAGAAGCACCAAGAATTGTTGTGACAATTAAATAAGATAATACTTATAAAACACAGTACCTAACACAGAGTAAGATCTCAATAAAGATTTCCCAGCAGTGGCGGCTGTATTGAGTACTAGTGATAATGACCACGGTAACATCTCTTAAGCTACTTAATGACTCTTGAATGGTGGCATTTTTCAGGAAGAAGTGACCAGAATTTTCAGAGCATATAACCTTTTCTGCCAATAAAAGAACCAGATCTGTCTGAACAGTGACGGGATCTCACAAGTGATCTTGGAGAGATTGAGGCTGCTTCCCAAGTATGTAGTCTAGCTTTACAATTCTCAAACTCCTACATGTTATTCATTGTACTAGATGTTCGGAAAAACAGTAAAGAAGGAAATCTTTCCTTTTAGGAAATTTCTAGTCAAGTTTGAGAGAAAATGAAGAGTCCATTTTAATACATTGTAAGTACTAAATGTGAAGTCCTTTTAGGGCAAAGAAACAGCCAACCCAGTTTGAGAGACAAATGGGCAAGATGTAAGACGAAATGATGTTTAAACTTTCACCAAAAACAACCTAGTATATGCTCTTTGTTCTTCCAGAGCAATTGGACAATGAATGATTTTACCATCAGAGTTTTAGTCTCCTGGTACATCTGACTTTTAATTATATCAATGATGAAAACCATCATACTCAATTCCCCATTTAGATAATGCTGACATTACTCTCATTAAATAAAAAATAACAGCACCTGTAATGCATAGAAGAATCATTGCGACCTTGCAAAAGATATTGCCGGAAGACATATGGAAGCAAATATTTTGGCAAAATTCAAAAAAAGAAACTAGACATAAAACTCAAAATTAATCATAAAAGTCAAATGAGTTCCACTTGGCTGAATTACATATGTAAGGGCCATTTGGATCCATCCTCTCTTTAGGTCAGGGAGGAAAATCTCACTATTTTATATTGCACTCGTCAACTAGGTAGTTTATGGAGGTTTTGTCCCTTTGTCTTACTCTAAAGCATATGGCATAGACCACCATCAAAGGAAGGACGATGTACCATTGGTTTACTCCAGTGTGGCAAGCCTTGTGGTCCTATGTCAAAGAATGCTCTATATTTCTTCATTCTTGTATTCTTTTTAAAAAAATTCTTCCAATAATAAAAACAAAGATTCGGTCATAAACAACATGTAGCCACGATTATTTTTTTTATTTTTTGTTTTTTATTATTATATTTTACGTTCCGGGGTACATGTGCACAACGTGCATGTTTGTTACATAGGTATACATGTGCCATGTTGGTTTGTTGCACCCATCAACTCGTCATTTACATTAGGTATTTCTCCTAATGCTATCCCACCCGACCCCCCACCCCTCGACAGGCCCCAGTGTGTGATGTTCTCCTCCCTGTGTCCATGTGTTCTCATTGTTCAACTCCCACCTATGAGTGAGAAAATGTGGTGGTTGTTTTTTTCTTCTTGTGTAACTTTGCTGGCAGTGTGGCCCCCATGGCACCCCTAATCTGCCCCCCGCCACTAGCAGTGTAGCCCCCGGATAGCACATCCAACACACTACCAGTTCTAGGCAATGTAACCCCAATACTCCCCCCCAAAGCACTCCCCCCACACTGCAGGCAGTGTACCACCCCATAGTGCCCACAGTCTGACGCAGCCACGAGTGTTGCTGCACTAGATAGAGTCCCAAACCCGCCTCCCCCCACCCCACCACGGGCAGTTCAGCTCCTGATGGCGCACCCCCCAGTCACAGGCAGTGCAGCACCCAACAACGCCCCTAAACCACCCCCCACTGCCAGCATTTAGCCCCAGGTAACTCCACCCAAGCCACCCCCTGCTGCGGGCAGTGAAGCAGAAGATAGCACCCGTAACCCTTCCCCAGCCACCAGCAGTACACGTTAGTGTACACAACCTGCCTCCCCCCACCACTCCTGCCACTGTGGGCAGTATAGCCCCAGATATACCTGCCCCACCACCAGCAATGTAACCTCGGAGGGTGCCCCCAATCAGACCACCACCACAGGCAGCGTAGCCTCTAGCAGTGAGCCCCAACAGGACACCCAACCCTTGCCCCCAGAAGCGTACAGGGCAGCCCGGGAACACTCACCTACCCCATCACATTTCTATTACTGTGGCCGAGCTGCAGTCTCCAGCATCACCACCGACCACAGCGAGGCGAGCCGAGCTGCGGTGGCACAGGCTCCAGCCTCCAGCATGTGGCGGTGCCTCTTCCTTCTCCTAGTCCTCCAGCCCGGCAGGAGAAGCTCCCGATGCCGGCCGCCCTCCTACTGCTCTGTCGCCACCACCAAACGCAGCGAGGTAGTGTCCCAGGCTCCAGGGCTCCAGGCTCCATCCATCCTCCGGCCTCCAGCAGGCAAAAGGCAGCAACCTCCCCCAGTTCTCTAAGGCAGGCACAGAGAAGATCCTTTACTCCACACAGAAGAGCCTGAAATGAGGTGAAGCGAACCCAGCATGCTTTATATATACCGTGGTTATGCAAATGAGGTTCCTGGACTACACGTTCTGATTGGACGAGAGAAAAACCTCTAGGCGTACTCTGATTGGACTTTATTTTCATGCCGTGATTGGTTGTGTTAAGACTTGCTCTCATCCAATCAGAATGTGATAATAAAGTCCAATCAGAGTAAGCCTGGTGGTTTTTTTTTCTCATCCAATCAAAACATGCAGTCCAGGAACTTCCGTGGGCCTAACCGCAGTATATAAATGATGCTGAAGCTCACTGATGCTTTTTCAGGTTCTGCCATCTTCCTGTCTAGCTGGGCGTAGAGGACTAGAAGTCTGGAGTCGCAGGCCATATGCTGGAGGCTAGAGCCGCGGGAGCGCAGCTCGCCTCGCTGCGGTTGTTGGAGGCTAGAGGCACGGGAGCGCAGCTCACCTCACTGTGGTTGTTGGCAGCGACGGAGACAGCGCGGCTGGAGAGGTAGGAGAAGGAAAACAGTTTTGGGATAGATGGAGGGGAGGAAAGAGGGTAGTTAGTGCCAAAGGGAAAAAAGGATAGCTTAGCAAGAGAACGTGTGGTGAAAAGATGGCGGGGAAAAAAGTTTTTGGGTAGTTGGAGGCGGAAAAACAGGGTGGAGCGGCAAGGAAGGAAAGTTTTGCAGAAAGACGGTGGGTAAAAAGTTTCAGGGTGGATGGAGGGGCAAGAGGGTTGCAAGTGGGAGGAGGAAAGAGGGTGGTGATGGGGGAAAACGGGGGCAAGCAGTAGGGAGAGGAGGTTTTGTGAAAAGACGGGAGAAAATACGGGGGGGGGGAGTTTTTGGGTGGAGGAGCAAAAGAGGGCAGCAAATGGGAGGAGGAAAAACGGTAGCTAGCAGGAGGAAGACAAGGTTTTGTGAAAAGACAGTGGCAGAAAAGAAAGACGGTGGAGAAAGAAAAGACGGTGGGTAAAAAGTGTTTCGATAGATGGAGGGGGGTAAAGAGGGTGACGAGGAGGAGGAAAGAGGGTGGCGAGAGGGAGCAGGGATAGAGGGTTGGGAAAACGACGGAAAAATAGTTTGGGGTAGATGGGAGGGCAAAAAGGAGGGTGGCAAGCAGGATGGGGAAAGAAGAGCACGAGTGGTCAAGGAGGGAGACTTTGAAAAGATGGGGAAAGTTTTGGGGTGTAGATGGGGGAAAGAGGGAGGTCAGCAGGAGTGGGGAGAAGGCTTTGTGAAAAGACGGGGGAAATGTTTGGGTGGATGGAGAAGAGAAAGAGAATGGCAAGGAGAAACGGGGAAAGACGATGAAGAAAGCAGTTTCTGGGTAGATGAGGGGAAAAGAGGGTGGTGAGCAGCAGGGACGGGGAGAAGGTTTTGGGAAAAGACGGGGGAAAATGTTTTTGCTTAGATGAGAGAGCAAAAGAGGGTGATGAGAGCGGGGCGGGGGAAGGGTAGCCAGGGATAAGGTGAAAAGACGGTGGGAAGAAACAGTGGGGAAAGGGTTTGGGTAGATGGATGGGGAAAAGAGTGTTGAGCAGGAGAGTAGAGAAGGCTTTGTGAAACGATCGTGAGGAAAAAATGAAGACGTTTGGGGGAAGATGGTGGAAGAAAAAGGGTGGCAAGAGGGAGGGGGCCGGCCAGAGGAGGTCGGGAAAAGAAAGTAGGGAAATAATCGTGGGGGACAAAGGTTTTGGGTAGATTTTTTAAATAAGATCATTTGTATTTTTGCTTTTGAGTAGTTTGAGTTATTTATATATTTTGTGTATGAACTCCTTGCCTGATGCATAGTTTGCAAGTATTTGCTTCCATTCTCTGGGTTGTTTCTTCATTTTTAAAAATATTTTACATTTTTTAGAGTTTTGCTCTGTCGCCCAGGTTGGAGTGCAGTGGCGCGATCTCGGCTCACTGCAAGTTCTGCCTCCTGGGTTCATGCAATTTTCCTGCCTCGGCCTCCTGAGTAGCTGGGACTACAGGCGCCGGCCACCACGCCTGGCCAATTTTTTAGTAGTTTTAGTAGAGACGGGGTTTCACCGTGTTAGCCAGGGTGGTCTCGATCTCCTGGTCTTGTGATCGGCGCGCCTCAGCCTTCCAAAGTGCTGGGTGTACAGGCGTGAACCACCGCGCCCGGCCTGTGTCTTCATTCTACCGATTGGTTTCTCTGCTTTGCAGAAGGTTTTAAGTTTAGTGTAATTACATCTTTGCTTTTGTTCCTTGTGCTTTTGATGTCTGTTTGAAAATTCCTTGTCCTCTCCAGTTTCATGAAGCGTTTATCCTATGTTCTCTAGTAGTTTCATAGTTTCAGGTCCTACATTTAAATCTTTATTTTGAGTAGATGTTTGTATATGGTAAGATAACGGCCTAGATGGATTGTTGTACATGTGGGTGTTGGGTTTTTCTAGCACAGTTTATTGAAGAGATTGTCCTTCCCAAAAGTGTGTTCCTGGTGCCTTTGTTAAAAATGGGTTGGCCGGGCACGGTGGCTCACGCTTGTAATCCCAGCCCTTTGGGAGGCAGAGGCGGGTGGATCGCGAGGTCAGGAGATCGAGACCACGGTGAAACCCCGTCTCTACTAAAAATACAAAAAATTAGCAGTGCGTGGTGGCTAGCTGTAGTCCCAGCTACTCGGAGAGGCTGAGGCAGGAGAATGGCGTGAACCCGGGAGGCGGAGCTTGCAGTGAGCAGAGATCGCGCCACTGCACTCCAGCCTGGGGGACAGAGCGAGACTCCGTCTCAAAAAAAAAAAAAAGGGTTGACAATAAATGGCGTGAATTTATTTCTGATTTCTCTATTGTGTTTCACTGGTCTGTCATTCGTTCATCTGTCTCTCCCCCGCCCCTTTTATTGATAGTATAATGCTGTTTTGATAGTACCATGCGTGCTATAGATTTGTAGTATATTTTGAAATCAGGTAGTGTGATGCTTCCACCTTTTCTTTTTATTCCAGATTCTTTTGTCTGTCAGGTATTTTGCATTTCCATATGAATTTTAGGATGCTTTTTTTCTATTTGTATTAAGAATGCCTTTTGTAATTTCCTAATGCTATCCTTCCTGTAACTTAAGACGGGGATTGCATTGATTCTGTAGATCCCATTGGCTGATAAAGATATTTTAACAATATTCTTCTAGTGCATGGACATGGGATATCTTTCCATTTACTTATGCCTGTTTTAATATCTTAAAAAGGGGTTAATATTCAAAATACATAGGCAACTCAAACATCTCAATAGCAAGAAAACAAATGATTGTGCTTTTTAAAAATGGGCAAAAGACCTGAGTAGACATTTCTCAAAGTTACATGCGTGGCCAACAGGTATATGAGAACATGCTGAATATCAGAAATCATCAGGGAAATGCAAGTTAGAGCCAGAAGGAGGTGTATCACCTTGTACTCGGCATATGTATTTCTTTCTGAAGGTTTTTGTTGGCATGATTGTTCTTTTTTGCTTGTTTTGTTTGCTTGTTCGATGATATGTTTTTCTTTTTTCCCTATAGGCACATTTATTGAAGTGGCAGCAAACTAAAAAGTGCACAGATCGTGAATGCCTAGCTCTACGTATTTTTCCAAGGTGAACCACCACACAGATTAACTCCTAACAGAATTATCAGCACCCCAAAGCCTTTTTGTATCTTCTCCCAGTCACAATCCACATTTTCGCTACCCATTGGTTAGTTACTATGCTTACCATCTGGGTGAAGGCATAATTTGTACACGAAATCTAAACAATGTACTATTTACTTACGTAAAAAACCTAAACATGTACCTGCTGAACCTGAAATGAATAATATCTTCCCAGAATATTGCCTATAGGAACAAGTCTGAATTCCTTAATACAGAGTAAAATGGTAATAAAATTCTTGCCCTGATTTTCTTTCTTAGGCCTATGTCATGTCAACACTACCCATCACCATTCTTCCCCAAACTCTTTCATTTTTTTGAGCCTAAAACCCTTAATACATTGAATTTTTGTTCAATATTTGTTACATGTCCAAAACTATCCTAAGCTGCTGGACTCATGCTCTTTCACAATTTCTTTTCTGTTCCTTTCAGACCAGTGATACTGATTTGTAATCTGTCTTTTCCTGAAAATTTCCTATTTCCAAATGTCAAAAAAAGAACTTACAATTTTTGTCTCTCCCTTTCCGTAACACTTACGAATGTCATTGACATAGCCATAATAATTATGAGATGTACATTTACACACATTTCTTGTTTTCCTACTTTGGATGTCCTTAAGATCAGAGATTATATTTTACTCATTTGTATTCCTATCAGAAAAAAAACTAGCTTAAATGTAATATATATTCAGTAATTGTTTGAATGCAAAATGTATTAAAATAGTGTAAGTATCCAAGTTGGTGATTCAGTTTAATCTCTTCTGATACCCCCACCCCAAAAAGGCATATGTAAAAGTGCATAAAACTGTGTGTATGCATATGTAGATCAATAGATAGAAGCATCTGTGAACAAAAAATTTAGGAAATGATTATCTTAGAAACACTTTAGCATCAAATCTTATTCATTTGTTATAGCTTTTGGGGAAAAGTTGGATTTTTGTTACATGGGTAAGTTCTCTCTCTAGTAGTAATTCCTGAGATTTTGGTGCACACTGTACCCAATCTGTATTCTTTATTCTTCGCCCCTCTCCCCACATTCCCCTTGTCTCCAAAGTCCCTTATATCATTCTTATGCCTTTGCAACCTCATAACATAGCTCCCACTTATAAGTGAGATCATACAAAATTTGGTTTTCCATTCCTGAGTTACTTCACTCAGAATAACTGTTTCCAGCTCCATCCAGGTTGCTGAAAATGCCATTATTTCATTCATTTTTATGTCTGAGTAGTAGTCCATGCTGTGTATATGCCACCTTTACTTACTCATTGGCCAATGGACATTTAGGCTGGCTTCATATTTTTGCAATTGTGAATTTTGCTACTATACACATGTATGTGCAAGTGTATTTTTCATACAATGACTTCTTTTCCTCTGAGTAGAGACCCAGTAGTGCGAGTGCTGGATGAAATGCTAGTTCTACTTCTAGTTATTTAAGGAATCTCCATACTGTTTTCCATATGGGTGGTACTAGTTTACATTCCCACCAGCAGTATAAAAGTGTTCCCTTTTCACCATATTCACCCCAACATTTATTATTTTTTGTTTTTAATTCTGGTCATTCTTGGATCTCATTGTATTTTTAATTTGCATTTCCCTGGTAATTAGTGATGTTGAGCATATTTTCATGTTGGTTGGCCATTTGTATAACTTTTTTTGAGGATTGCCTATTGATGTCTTTTGCCCACTTTGTAAATTTAATTTAATACTAATCCTATTATATATATATACAAGAATAGATATATATTATTACATACATAATAGTAGGATATAAAAGAATGTTATGTTCTTATATATATGTAATAGTAGAATATATATATATATGTATATATATATTCTTTTTAGAGACAGAATCTCACTTTGTTGCCCAGGCTGGAGTGCAGTGGCACAGTCAGTTCACTGGAGCCTTGAATTCCTGGGCTCAAGCAATCCTCCCACATAAGCCGCCTGAGTAATTGCAACTACAGACACTACCATGCCCAGCTAATTTGGTAGAGACAGGGTCTTGCTGTATTGCCAAGGCTAGCCTTGAACTCTTGGCCTTGAGCAATCCTCTCACTTCAGCCTCCTAAAATGGTAAAATTACTGGTGTTAGCCACCTCACCCAGCATATAAAAATATGATAATATCAAATACATAGAGAGATATCCACAGTTATAAAAACTACCATAAGAATACAATTATGTATATAAACAAAACTTCTTGGTGAAAAATAAAATTTGATCTTAAATATAACTATTATACTTGTAGTAAACTATTATGTGATCCAGATTTTCTTTGGAGCAAGATACAAACTGCTATAAAGAAACCATCACAGGATAATTTTTTCCTTGAGAAATAAATTTTTTGTTAATTTTACCAAAAATGAATTGTATGATGTCCTTTGAGAAATATTTAGAATTTAAGAATGTTAGTTGGCATTTGTGTGAGTGAGGCATAATGTGTGAATACTCATGTTAGGAGATTTTGAATATTTTATCTATTATAATGTATGCCCAAGTGATCAATATTAAGAAGAGTGCTTACAATGTATTAATACATAGGATATGAATAGAGTTTCTTGCTCTCAAAGACCCAATAGCATATATTATGTATAAACAATTTCAAACTAGCTGTATGCTTAAGCTGTCTTTTCTAGAAAATGTAACCAACTTAGACACGTAAGTGGCAAGAATATATAGTTTGACATTTCCTCCGTGCTACATGAAAGGAAAAGTAAAGGTGTACTTTGAAGGACATTGGCCTGTGGCATAAACAATGGAAAAGAAAACAGTAAAATTAGCACTTTACTTATGTTTATGTCCATTTATTATGTGAAAATAGAGACAAACTACATCAAAATTATCCAACAATGTACACTTAATCTAATATCTAGCAAGAGGAAAACTGAACACAAAATAATAAAATGATCCATTCAGATCATTAGAAACTAGTAAAAGGTTTTCACGCTGAAGGAGAAATATATAAAATTTAAGAAATAAGCACTGTAGATTGGTTATAAAGCTTATTTGACATTGAAACACTAATGTTTACCTTGTTATTCATCATACGCAAACAATATACAGACCCACAAGGAGAGAGGGTAGTGGAAAAAAATAGAAAGTTACTCATTTTCACCAGGCACAGCAAGGAAAGCTCCAGAAGAAATACAGCCTTGAACTAGAAATTGCATCAAAATATCAGTCTCCTGGTTTTTCTCCTCCTGCTTCTCATTTTCTTTCACTAGTTGTTTCTACTTTTCCCAGACGACACAATATTGAATTATGAATTGCCTATGGTGCAGTGTCAATGTTCGATTTTCTCTTAACTCAGTCTCTGAGTGATCGAATCCATGTCCATGTTTTATATACCATCCCTAAAGTTAAGGCAACATTTTAATCTCTAGCCAAATTTCTCTCCTAGATCCTATATTTATATATAGAACTATATTTAACTTGTGTTATTTCCTTAAAGGAATTTCAAATCAAATCTGTCCAGAACAGAAGTGATTTTAGTCGTCTCACCCCTTAACTTCACCTCTCCCATATCCTTGAGACCATTACTTCAATCCATTGCTTCAATCATTCCATTGCTTCAATCAGTTGCTCCTCTGTGACTCCAGAGTTACTCAGATTTTTTTTTAAGATTTTTTATTTTTTTGGAGCAATCAGGTTCATAGCAAAGTTGCGAGGAAGATACAGCAGTATCCCATTTCCTCCCTGCCCCCACACAGGGATGTCCTTCCCATTATTAACATCCCCTACAACAGTGATAAATTTATCATGATTGATGAACCTACACCCAAAGTCCATAGTTTGTTAGGTTTCGTTCTTGGTGTTGAACATTCTGTTGGTTTGGACAACTATATGATGGTATATATCCATCATTATAGCATCATACAGACTATTTTCACTGCTCTAAAAACCCTCTGTGCTCTACTTACTAATTTTTCGCTCCTCCCTAACCCCTGGCAACCACACATCTTTTGAGTGTCTTGACAGTTTTTTTTTGTCTTTTCCTAAATGTCATATAGTTGAAACCGTACAGTGTGTAGCATTTTCATACTGGCTGCTTGCTTCACTTAGTAATGTTAATTTAAGTTTTCTTCATGTCTTTTCATGGCTTGATAGCTATTTTTTTGCATTGGATAATCAATTTTGGAAGTAGCACAATTTATTCAACCATTTAGCTGTTGAAAGTCATTTGGTTCTTTTCAAGCTTTGGCAATTGTGAGTAAAGCTGGTATAAATATACATGTACATGTTTCTTGTAAACATGGGTTTTTAATGTCTTTTGCTAAGTATATACCAGTGGGTGTGATTGATAGTATGGTAACAACTTAGTTTTGTAAGAAAATGACAAACTATTTTCCAAAGTGTCTGTACTATTTCTATTCTCACCAGCTATGAATGAGAGTTTCTATTCTATGTACTTGCCAGCATGTGGTGATTACAGCCTTCTGGATTTTGGCCATTCTAATAGGTGAGTAGTTATATGTCATTGTTATTTTAATTTGCATTGACTTGATTATGTATGATGTCAAATATATTTTTATATGATTGCCATATTTCTGTTTTCTTTGGTAAAGTGTCTTTTAGGATCTTTGGCTCATTTTTTAATAGGCATGGTTTTCTTATTTTTGAGTTTTAAGTGTTTTTTTGTATATTTCAGATAACAGTTCCTTATAAGATATCTTTTGCAAATAATTTCTTCCAATCTATGGCTTGTCTTTTCATTCTCTTGATAAGTGTGTTTAGCAGGGTGGAATTTTTTAAAATTTTATGTTTTAAGTTTTGCTTAGCAATTTGCTCTTTAATGCATCATGCCTTTGGTGACATATCTAAAAAGTCATCATAAGATTAGACATTTTTTTCTCTCATGTGAAATCCTAGGAGTTTTATAGTTTTGTGTTCTACGCTGAGGTCTATAATTCATTTTGTATACATTTTTGTATATATTTTTGTGAAGGGTCCAAGTTACGTGTCTAGATTTACATTTTTGTATGTGCATTTCCACTTGTTCCGGCAGCATTGATGGAAATGACTTATCTTATTTCTATTCTATTTTTTTTGTTCTTTTATCAACGATCAGCTGACTTCATTTGTGTCAATTTCTGGGGTGTCTATTGTGTTCCATAGATTAATATTTAACCAATACCACAGTGCCTTCATTACTGTAGTCAGAATTTTTAATGTGCAATATTTAAATTATTTAATCTTGTTTTAAGTGTATGCTTTATATTGCTATATTTCCAGAAAATGAGGAAGAGTGTTTTGTTTTTTGGGAAATTCTTCATGTTTTTTCTTTTAACTTGGCGTATTATAAATAAGATGATTATAATGTGTTCAATACTCATAGGTGTTTGAGAAAAAATAATCACCTTCTCTCTTAATTAAAACAGATAAAAAGAAAGGAGAGGAGGAGTGGAAAAGAGAGGGAGAGGGAGAAAAAGAGAAAGAGGAGGAGGACAAGAAAGAGCAATTAGAATAGGTCAGCTGTGGAAAATGGCTTATAATCAAACCTAACATTTTTAATGTCAGCAGGAGAAAATCATAAAAGATTATAAAGAATTGATCAAATATTTAATTGACTGCCATAGAGAAAACATGTCTAAATGAAGAGCTGGAGGAACCACGAATATAGTCTACAGAGAGCATTATCCTCAACACAAAATGCCTACACTGTGGTTATCAATAATTGAAATTATACTTGAGGTTCCTCAACATTGACCCTGTGGAATTTTACTTTCCAGTCTGACATTAGAATTATACTCTGTGGAATACTGAACCCACTTTGTATATAATTCCAACATGAAATATAATTTTATACATGTTACTTTCTATATGAAAGATAGTATGTATGTTAGGCCTAGGTGACATTAAAGCAAAGATAAGTAATGCCAGATCCAACCAAGCTCTTAGTAGGGAAGAGATAAGAAATGAACAAATAAATTTATAAAACAAAATAGTAACAGTTTTTGAATATGTTGTGGAAAAAAATAGAAGTACATGATAGATTGCAATGAAGTAGTACCTCAGATGGAATACTTGGGAGAACATTTCTGTGGAGTTGGTATTTGTGGAGATAACCTGAAAAATGAGAAGATGCCTGCCAATTGAAACACCTTGGGAACAGCCTTCCAGGCGAGGAAGTAGCAAATGCAGAGTAATAGTTAAAGTACTTATCGTGGTGAGAAATAGGAATAAGGGCAGTGTGGCTGAACAGACTTCAATATTTGTATAAGGTGAGGATAGGGGTTTAAGCAGGGACTCCGTTCTGTAAGATGTGGAAGGCTGTATATAGAGTTTAGATTTTATTGAAAGTTCAGCAGGAAGATATTGAAGGATTTAAGCACAGAAAGGCAAGATCAAATTGACATTGTAAAAAAAATGACTCTGACTTATGCTCTATAAATAATAATTATTGATGTGGCAAATGCAGTATTCCAGGCCAGATATAATGTTGACTTGTGGTAGAATTGGGGGCCAGGGTAAAATGAGGTAGTGACAGATTTGAAGTATTTGTTGGAGGCAGAGCTCATTGTACTTACTGATGGATTTGATACAGGAGGGCATGACTGAAAGGAGAAATTAAGGGGAACTTGGATTTTAGCTTGAGAAACTAAATGGACATAAGGTCTTATATGAGACATAAGAGTTGGAATAAGTTGATGTGGCTGAAAGGAATGGAATCAAGAGTATTCTGTTCAGTTTCATAATTCAGTTATTGGGTCAGTCAAGAGCTTTGAAATATGTAAAGCACTGGGGTTTAAATGTATCATTATTTTTCTTATTATAATTCATATTCATTTTACCCATTATTACAGTTGCAATTTTCAAATGTGTGTGTAATTATTTGTTTAATGTCTTTGGTTACATGGAAGTCTGTTTTCCTCTGTAGACGCTTGATTGACATAAAAGTTCTAAATTCACTCATAATTAAGTATTTTTCAAAATAGATTTCAACGCATATTTTATTATCAGCTTTTCTGAAAAAAGTATTAATTTTCCAATGTTGAAGGTTTCCCAATTAGCACTATCTTCCAAGCACAAACTTGCTTATTTGTAAGTTCTATTGCATAATAACCCTCTTCTTTCAAGATGTTAAAATTATAGTTGCAGCTCTTTTATTTTAATTTATAGTAAATCTTTAAGATTAAGTTATATGTTTGATAGTTTTGATTTATTACCGGCCCCTCGAAACATTGATTTTCATATTTCATTGGCTCCGGTAATTGTTTATGTAGATTTTTGTTGGTGGTTTTACTGAGAAAAATAGATGGGGACATATTATATTTATTCTATCATATCAAAACAGTTCTTTGATTTGAGGTGACTCAAAGTAAATGTATGGACATTCACTTAGTGGTCCTTGGCATACCTGTCACGTTATATTCCCACAAATCTTTGTAGGCTTCATTTAACTGCCTTATAGCATGCGATGTGGCAGGAGAAAGGTATGAATTAAGTGATGAGTTTTCTCTTTGCAAAGGTTTTAGTCTGGTTTCTTTACTCTTTAAACTGGTTAGGCTTGGGTTTCTCAGAAACTGCCATTGGCTACCTTGAGATGAGGTTGTGTAAGAGGAGCTTAACTTTCCAGCAGGCCTCATGCTATTTCTTCAAAAAACAAACAAAAAATCATTTTTTAATGGATTATACAAAATGCTAGTTTCTTTAGTGGCAAGTTTCTGGAAATACTAGTTTCTTTATTATCATCGTTTTTACTTTTTGCTCCTCGAGATAATTTATTGTTACGTTCAAGAAATTTATATTCAACTGCATATTTGAATATTGCTTTACTTTTGTTTGTTCTATTTTCACGCAAAAATATGTGGGTAATGTTTTAAAATTATATATTAATATACACAAATATAACTTTTAAAACTTGTTGTTTCACTCTCTATAAGTCACAACTGCTTCATTAATTCCGTAAATCTTACTATTTTAAAGGCAGCCATGCTCTGTCACACAAGAGTTGAAGCCATGCCCTGTCACATGGAGCCATGCCCTATCACTCAGGAGTTCACTCATCATGGAGCCATGCCCTGTCACATAAAAGTTCACTCATCACAAAGAAAATGTGAGTTTTTTTAATTTTCATTTTGAAATAATTATGGAGTCACATCTAGTTATAAGAAATAATACAGAGAGATCTCGTGAGCACTATACCTAGTTTCCTCCAGTGGCATTATCTTGCAAAATGATAAAGCAATATGATACAGGGATATTGACATTAAGATATTTCGCTTATTGAGATTTCCACAGTTTTACTTGTACTTATTTATGTGCACAAATATACTGTTACACAATGTTATCAAATGTGTAGGTTTCTGTACCCACTACCGAAAGTCAAGATTCTAAACGTTCCATCACTATAAGGGGCCTTCCTTTGTATTCCCCTTTTATCATCACAGCCACATCTACTCCTCCTTAACGCCTGGCAACCAGGGATCTCTTGCATTTGGAAAACTGTATCATTTCAGAAATGTTATGTACATAGAATAATCCAATGTGTAACATTTTGTAATAGTTTCGTTTTTCCCCACTTAAAATAATTCCCCTGAAATTCATTGAAATTATTGTTAATAGCAATAGTTCATTCCTTTTCATTTCTGAATCGGCTGCCATAATATGGATAAACCATACTCAGAAAACATTTTATGTTCAGAATCACATTAATTTACTTTCCGTAAGTGCATAAAAAGTATTTCAATTAGTTTGAGTCACCCCTAGCTCTTATCTCAAAAAATCATAGTACCTGCCCTGTTTAAAATCCATGACTTTTTGAAAACTTTTCTTGAAGTTTAATATAGAAAAGTCTGCACATCAAAAAGTGTACAATTCAGTGAATTTTACCAAAATGAAGTATATGTGTAATCAAGATCAGATCAGTAAATAGAAAATAATGTTTACCCTGGAAGTTTTTATAATATTCTTCTTTTTCACACACCACCTTTCAAGGATGGCCACTATCCTTAATTCTAAGAACATTGATGAGTTTTTGTAATATTCACAAACAATTTTGAGGAATAGATATTTTATATAGTTCAGTTATACAGTGCATATTCTTTTGTGTTTGGCTTCTTTAGTTCAATGATATATTTGCTGGATTTATCATTATTGTTGAATCAGTTATATTTTGTTCATTCTCATTATTTGTGTAAACCAGGCGACTGTATTCACAATCCTTTATCATTGGTATATTTCTTTATACTTGTTCCAACATATGCTTTCATAATTGTTAAAATCTGGGAGTAGGTGTTGATAACTTGGAGTTGAAATCCTCCATCTTCATTCATTGTTTTTTTTAAGATTACCATGACTATTTTTGGCCTTTTATTGCCCAATGAATTTTAGAGTCAACTTTTTAAAGTAAAATTTAAAATAAAATAATTTTAAAACATGTTTTGATTTTGATGTGGATTGTTGTTGAATTTAGTTATATTTTGTTCATTCTCATTATTTGTATAAACCAGGTGACTATTGAAAAATACAAGCTAATTTTGTTGCAGATTTCAGGGGTAATTATGTAGTATGATATGTGCTGTAGGGTTTGGCGTGTGTGTGTGTGTGTCCCCACGTGTATTTATGCTTGACAGTCTATATCATATTACAAGAGTTTCTTATAAAAGATTAAGGCTAATTTCCTGAAATTATTTTTCTTATGAATAGGTATTCCTTCTTTCAAATGCTTCCTTTCTTGCATTTATCAATATCATATGATTCTGTGTTCAGGTAATACATTGTATTGATTAATTTTCAACTGTTTTAAGAAACCCTGCACACATGGAAAAAGCTCACTTGTTTATTATGCCCTATCCTTTAAGTCTATTGTTGAATTTGACTTAATAATATTTTGTTTAGATTTTGATCAATATCCATGAATGAGATTGATGTATAATTTCATTTTTTTACCACATTACACGCTAAAACGTGCAATGTTCTTGTCAGATTTTCCATTCCTGGTAAAACTCATCTCAAAAAATTTTTAGGAAGACTTTCCTCTGTTTTATTTTTTTGTTTCCTGAAAGAATATGTGCAGTGTGCAGGCTTGTATTTACTTAGTGTCTGAGTTGTTCTTTCTATAAAAGTTTTACTTATGAATTTAACTATGTGAAATGTATACATATAATCACCGAAAAGCTTTCTTTATTCTTTAATAACTTTCGTAAATAGCATGTTTGGAAGACTTTGTTCATTCTATAAAAGTTCTCAAATTTATTGTCATGAGTTGCTTATAATAAGTGCTTATTTTTCTTACAATGCATAATATTTACAGAAATAACTCCTTCCTTTTGACAATAAGGGAATTTATACATGAGATTAATGAAGTGAGAGTAACAGGCTGTTTCCCATAAAAGACGTAATATGTTTGGCCCAATTGGTAGAGAATTGAAATATAACTCAAAATCATATCAAAAGCTCATAGAGGAAAGAAACCCACTATGAATTACTTAATTTTAATTTTTAGTATGAACACAGACTATGAGAGTTAGGCCTCGTGATTTTAACTTTCTAGGTGTTCTTTTCTATTGGAAAGGAAAATTTCCTTTTGTAAGTGATTACAATGATTCTCTGAGATTAAGCATCATTTTATTAGTTGTGCTATATAACAAAGTTCTCAAAAATATTAAGTTTTGGATAAAGTAAACACAAAGCTTTTAAACCTTGTAATGATGAGAAAACTTTAAAAAGGTTTGCAGAAAGTATGCTAAAAGAAGTTTGTGGGCTTTTCTGGTTAAGTGTTTCACTTTTCTTTTCTATGATTTTAACACTGGAATATTTATTAACAAACAAAATGAAATAAAAGAAACTACCCTTTGGCTCCTAAAATTCTATCTTACACTTATCTCCAAAAGCACCCATTTAAAGGTGTTAGTATAAGCCAGTAAAGTAAGGTGGCCTTTTACCTGACAACATTTCAATCCAAGTAGAAGATTAGAAGAAAATTTATCCTTAGAGAATAATTTCAGAGTAAACTTTTCTACAGCTACTCCCCAGAGGTTAAGGTAAGAAATAAACTGAACACAAACATCTCTCTATAGAAAATTGCTTGAGTTGGCTCAATTCTCCAGTGAAAGCTACAACTATATTTACTTTTCTTCCATTTTTCTAAGAAGATACCTTTAAATGAGCTATGCTTTCATGGGGGTATTTTAGAGATTGAGAAAAAAGCATAGATACTACTAAATATAATTTCTTCCAAATCTAAATTATTAAAAAATATTTATCAGGACATGTTGCCCGCCCTTAGGTAACTTTGCTGACCTATTTCTATTGTTGAGTCAGCTAACACAAGTATAGATCAGTAACTCTATTACAGATATTCAGTAACAAATATAAAACACCGTCTGAAACAAATATTTAATATTAAAAATAAAAATTTCCTATTTTCATAAGCCTATAATTTTCTATGTTCCTGTTTTTATTTTTTTGTGAAATTACCGATTTTATGCTATACTTAGATAATTCTAACACTTTATGGTAATTGCTGTATTTCCTTGTGATTACCTGTACCATCAGGTCATGGTCTAATTTGTCATTGTTTTTGGGGTGATGATTCTTAGAAAATGTTAGTATGCATCTCTAAATATAACTAAAAACGTTGTAAATATATGTGGCACAGACATAACTGTACATAGGGAGTTTTCTGATTCAGGACATTGGGAATGGAGGTAGAGTGAAAACAAAATACACAACGCTTTCTTTCAAAAATAAGATAACTAAATAAATTTATTGTTTACCTGCATCTATGAGGATTTTGTAAAGCAGAATTAAAAATTCTGCCATCTTGCTGTACTGAAATTTTTTTTTTTAGTTTGAAAGTTTCAGGTCCATCTATATTCTGAATGGTGGTCTCTCTTACTACCATTATTTTGTATTGTGTTGAACACTGGTGAAAGTGATAGTGTTCATTCTGCTACAAAATTGTCAAGAAACAGTGCATTTCTGAGTATTTTGTAAAGCAAAATTAAAAAGCTATATATCTTTAAATAAACTCATTTCGCATACCATTTCAGCCTATTAGAACTCCAACCATATTGTGTAAAAATTCCCGTCATCCAAGCATTGTGAAAACTCTCACTTTTAACTTTCTGATAATTTGCTGATAATTTCATGTTGAAAATTAGTTTGTAAAATATTTTCTAAAAAACTAATTATCTGTTTTAATATAATTTCAAACCAGGAACAGTGGCTCATGTCTGTAATCCCAAGATTTTGGGAGGTTGAGGCAGGAGAATCACTTGAGCCCAGAAAAAGGCTGCAGTAGCTTTAATTATGCCATTTCACTCCAGCCTGGGTGACAAGGTGCGACCCTATATATATATAATTTCACATTTTCTATAAAAAATAATCCATACATATCATTTGGTATGGTTAAAATGAGAAGATGGCCTGATTGTGATTTCATGAATTATGTGGTTTATTGCCATACATAGAGATTTTCTATGTCCTTTTTTTTTTCTAACAATAAAGAGAAAAAATATGGAGAACCAATCTTACAGGAATGCACTGTGACAAAGTACATTAACCACATGATGAGTGAGTTCCAATTTTGTTTAGAGTTCAATTATGCAAATCCAGTTGATCAATTAAAATGGAAGTAGGCCTCTGTGGATGTGAAGTCTAATTGAAGTTTGAGGCATATCTTTCTATCAGAAGCTTTCAGGAGGGATAATTTGACCAGCACAGCATAAGTTCATGTTCAGAGTCAAGGTCATCAGACACAGGAGTGGTGCTGATGTTGGTGAATGAGGCTTGGGAGAATGTATTGAAGGCTGTCAGTAGCCCTGCTACAGCCTGAGCTGTCAGTTGAAGGCTGCCAGAGAGTAGTCCTGCCAGAGTCTAAGCTCTCAATGTGTCTCTCAAAGTCTTGGGTTTATATGTGTTTTGGAGTCCAGTAGTTGAGGCCAATATCTCTCATAAATGGTTTGATAAGCTGTGACATAAAATTCTCCCAGAGAGGGAAATTACATTCCATGTCCTTATCATAGCAAAACTTGGGTCACTAATATAGCAAATTATTAAATTAGAATCCTTTCAAAGTTAAATAATAATACATATTGAGTCCAGATTATTTTATGACACTAACATTTTAAAGTCATATTCTCAACAAGTTTAATATGTGGGTATATATTAGAGGTTATGTTTTATTTGTGTGAATGTATGGGGTACATGTATAATTTTGATACATGCATAGTGTAGTGGTGAAGCCAGAGATTTTAGGTTATGCATCACCTGAATAACGTACATTGTGTACATTCAGTAATTTTTCATCATTTATCTCATCCACCTCCTCAACCTCTGAGTCTTCAATGCCTGTAATTCCACACTCTACGCTTATGTGTACACATTATTTATCTACCACTTATCAGTGAGAACATCAGGCATCTTTCTGTGCCTGAGTTGTTTCATTTAAGATAAAGGCCTCCAGTATCAACATCATACAGGATATTTGAACTTAGGAGCCATGATCTGTAACATTACCCTACCCATACCAATCCAACTGACGTCACAGATCTATGAAATTTACTAAACAAGTTAGTTGCAACGAATCTGATTATTCTGTCATCTGCCTAACTCCAGAAGATAGTCATACTGATTCTTCTCTTTAAACTAAAGACATGTTTTTTTATGGCTACATAGAATTGCATTATGTGTATTTACCACATTTTTAAAATCCATTTATCCATTGGTGAACACTTAGGCTGATACGTTATCTTTGCTACTGTGAATAGTGCTGTGATAAACATACAAATGACAGTGTCTTTTTGATATAATTATTTCTTTTCCTTTGGGTAGATAACCAGTAGTTGAATTGCTGGATCGAATGCTAGGTCTATCTTTACTTCTTTGTGAAATCTCCATATTATATCTCATAGATGTTGTACTAACTTGCATTCCCAACAATAAGTGTTCCCTATTCTCTGCATTCTTGCCGTCTGTTGTTTTTCTGACTTTTTCGTAATAGCCTTTCTGACTAGTAAAGGTGATATATCTCACTGTGGTTTTAATTTGCATTTCTCTAATGATTAGTGATATTAACCATTTTTATATGCCTATTGGCCATTTAAATGAAAAATATTCATTCATGTCATTTGTCCACTTTTTGATAGAATTATTTATTTCCATTCATTGCTGTTGTTGAGTTGTTGGGAGTTCTGCATAAGTTCGAGATTCCCTATTCCCTCTTCAAATGCATAGTTTGAAAGTATTTTCTCCCATTTTGCAGGTTATCTATTCACTCTGTTGACTATTTCTTTTGTTGTACAGAAGCTTTTTCATTTAATTAATTCAATTTTTCTGTTTTTTTTTTTTGTTTCCTGTTCTTTTGAGGTCTTAGTGATGAATTCATTGTTTAGACCAATGTCCAGAAGAGTTTTACCTGGGTTTTCTTCTACAACTCACAGTTTCAGGTCTCACGTATAAGTCTTTAATCCATCTTTAGTTGATTTTTGTACATAATAAGAAACAAGATCCAGTTTTATTATTTAAAGCAAACAAAAGCCATGTAAAGGTGTTAACATTTTTAAGTTAAATTTACTTTTTAGTTATTTATATATCATACTTTAAGTTCTGGGGTACATGTGCAGAACGTGCAGTTTTGTTACATACGTATACACATGCCATGGTGGTTTGCTGCACCAATCAACCCATCATCCACATTAGGTATTTCTCCTAATGCTATACCTCCCATAGCCCCCATCCCCTGACAACCCCCGGTGTGTGATGTTCCCCTCCCTGTGTCCGTGTATTCTACTTGTTCAGCTCTCACTTATGAGTGAGAAGATGCTGTTTGGTTTTCTGTTGTTGTGTTAGTTTGCTAAGAATGATGGTTTCCAGCTTCATCCATGTCCCTGCAACGGACATGAACTCTTTCTTTCTTTCTTTTTTTGAGACGGAGTCTCGCTCTGTCACCAGGCTGGAGTGCAGTGGCACGATCTCGGCTCACTGTAACCTCCGCCTCCTAGGTTCAAGCGATCTCCTGCCTCAGACTCCCAAGTAGCAGGGACTACAAGCATGCACCACCAAGCCCAGCTAACGTTTTGTATTTTTTAGTAGAGATGGGGTTTCACCATGTTGGCCAGGATGGTCTCAATCTCATGACCTTGTGATCTGCCTGCCTCGGCCTCCCAAAGTGATGGGATGACGTGAACTCATCCTTTTTTATGGCTGCATAGTATTCCATGATGTATATGGGCCTCATTTTCTTTATCCAGTCTAACACTGATGGGCATTTGCGTTGGTTTCAAGTCTTTGTTATTGTGGATAGTGCTGCAGTAAACACACGTGCACATGGTTCTTTATAGTAAAATGATTTATAATGCTTTGGGTATATACTCAGTAATGGGATTGCTGGGTCAAATGTATTTCTAGTTCTAGAACCTTGAGGAATCGCCACACCATCTTCCACAATAGTTGAACTAATTTACACTCCCACCAACAGTGTAAAAGCGTTCCTATTTCTCCACATCCTCTCCAGCACCTGTTGTTTCCTGATTTTTTAATGATCACCATTCTAACTGGCGTGAGAGGATATCTCCTTGTGGTTTCCATTTGCATTTCTCTACTAACTAGTGACGATGGGCTTTTCTTCATAGGTTTATTGGCTGCATTAATGTCGTCTTTGGAAAAGTGTGCTCATATCCTTTGCCCACTTTTTGATGGGATTTTTTTTTCTTGTAAACTTGTTTAAGTTCCTTGTAGATTCTGGATACTAGCCCTTTTTCAGATGAATAGATTGCAAACATTTTCTCCCATTCTGTAGGTTGCCTATTCACTCTGATGATAGTTTTTAACAAGTTTTTAAGTCAAATTCACTTTTTAGAGTGGTTTCTTTGTTAGTAATGTGGAGAATTGTTAGACGGATGGCATTAGTTGATAAAAATTGTAATTAGAAAGAAGTCAGTGGCAAAAGTCCAGAAAAGATGTGACAAATACAGAGGAGCAGATACTAAAGAATAAAATTTTAAAATATTTACTAGACATTAGTAATAGAGTGAGAGCAGCACATTGAATTTAGTTAATGGAGGAATATTGTGATCTAAATATGCTAGAATAATATCCTGCCTTTGAAAATCTTCTTCCCCACCCATGGTGGAATTTCCCCTTGAACTAGAGATAGGTATGAGGAGAGAATTGGCTGGTTTCATAATATGAAGGCAAGTAGCGGGCAAGTCACGTGAGACTTGAATTTATTAAATTTTTTTTTCCCGTATCAATTAGCCAGGCTCATCCTGCATAATGATATCATGTACTGATAAATTATGAAAATTAGTTGTGGATATTTCAAAATAGGAAGGTAAGTATTTTTCAACAGCTATACAAACAGTATAAAAATTAAGAGATTTTTGTCCAATATTAATACAGTCCTGTGATTACTATAGTAAGTTTCTCCCTATTTCTTTCTAATAATCACACTTTGTGAAGGAATGCCACAATTGGTGGTTTCAGTATAGAGTCATTCTTAAAATGCCAATCCAAATTTGGCAAAATACAAAAGAAGTGTTTCTTTCATAAAAACAGACACTGGAGCCAGAAGGTTTAAAATGAGAAAGACACCTAAATTTTGATTCATTATCAAGTAAACTGAAAAAAACTTTCACAATTTTGCAAATTATCAAACCTTATTTTTAATTTAAATTATAAATTAATTTCTTCCAAACCTAAAGGCTGTTTGAGGCATGAAGAAATTCTTAGGAATGTTTTGAATTTTGCCAATCATAAGGCATAACTAGCATCTTAAAAAAATAGTGTATAAGCTATTTGCTGATTTCACTTTTGTTACATCTTGAAATCATTAAGGGACATTCTAAAATGAGTTCTTACTATGCCTTGAATGCAACTAACCTTCAAAATACTTGCTTATGAGTGTAAAAGGATATACGTTGCTTTGCTGTATTCATGAAATTTAGCATGTAATGAGAATTGCCTATTCAATTTGTATCTATCTATAGGCAAATTTTAGAAAAAGCAGAGGATGTCTATTGATCATTCCTTCATTATTACTGAATACACAATTTCTTAGTTATACAAGCCAAGTAACAAGAATATCATGCCATGGTATCCAATTTACATAGAAATTATATCCATTCTTATTTGGAATCCTGTTTATCTAGTTATTACTTTGTATTACAAAATTTAGATAATGCAGGTTAACTCTCATTGAAGGCTACAGACTAGCTCCCACCCTGAAGCCCCAGAGAAAGCTGCAAGCATTTGTGTAGTCTACAACTGTCACCTCCAATCCCCAGGAATAGGTTTTATCACAGAATTCATTTTCACTGTCTTTTCAAGGATATGAGATTACCTGAATTGCTGGCTGCAGAAATCTCAGTAATTTTTTTCACACACTAGCCCTGCAAAATTCACCCCCTATACAGGAAGAAGTCTCTAGAAATAAAGGGGTAGCAAGAATTTCTAACTCTCGAGAAGAAAATCATTTGTTTTAATTGTCTTTTGGTTGATGCTATAATAGAAATCATCTCTATTGCTATGTGATATGTACACAATAAATAGGTTTTCGGAACGATTAAACTTCTTAGCCTCACTTCAACTATTATTTTCAAAAGCCATTTATTCTGGGCATACGAGAAAACCACAGCAAATATTTATGAAATCATTTGAAACTAGTGTTATTTCTATGAGTAGCTTCAGTATTCTCATTTTTTTCCTAAAGAGAGTGTGTTTTATGTTTGCAAAGTAATAATTAAAAGACAGTTCATGGCTTTACAAAGTATTTCTTAATAACATAAATATTTCTGATTTCCTACAGATGTTATAGCCTGAGTATTTGCTTTTCCATCTTTTTATCCTCAAAAAATTAGAATCCAGCAACATTTTAATAAAAATGACAGAAAATGTAATTCACTTTAGAGGAGAATGTAGTAGAGTCAGTTGTACTACACTAAAGATACTCCAAAGTGCAAATCTAGAATGCATTATGGTTCATCATCTATGGATAGCAAAGGTGTTTATTTAATTTTGTAAACTTTGCATACTTAAAAACATAATAATAATTCTCAGTGGAGAAATTTATAATGAAGTCGTTCTTAAAAAGCATCACTTTTTCTGATTAATTACCTGAAGATTTACTAACAGGACAAAAAAATTATAATTTTCTTCTCTTCGTCACTGTTTCTTCATTTATATTTTGATAAGTATAGGATAAGTTTGCACTTCGGTAAAAACAAAATTTCAAATTGCAGCAGCTTAACACAATAGAGATTAATTTATTGATTGTTACTTATTCATATATTTTAGATGGAGGCTCTGTGCCACACAGGCCCACAGAGCACCAGACTGACATAAGCTTCACCTTCTTATACCTGTAGAATCTGGACCAACTAGAACTATATATTAGAAGAGACAACTGAAAAGGTGTGTGCTAGATTTTTTTACTTTGGCTAGTAAGTAATAAACATTATTTCTGTGCATAGCTCCTTGTCAAAATTTAACACATTATGACCTCCAAGTAGTCACGTAAATGTTAGAAGATATGGGTGAGCTTGTGAATATTTGTTGACCATTCTATTACTAACACACAAACATCAAGAAGAAAGAGGTGGGACTAGATGTAGCAGGTCCCCGCAGTTATAACACTTTGTGATCTTAGATTTTCATATGTTGTTGCTACCCTTATTTGTTTATGAACCCAACAGATTCTGCCACAGGTCCTTAGGTTTTCCGTATATGTCTCCATGCATTCAGGATGCGGTTTGCTTGAATCACACCAATCTATCCATGCAGATTCTTCTATTCGCAAATCCACATGCACCGTTCTCAACCTGATTTTTCAGAAACATGGATTTGTGTTATTGTCTTTCACTGTGCTATCTCCATCTTTAGAATAAAATGTCTTAAGTTCTGGACAATAATACATCACTAAATTGTAAGAATAAAAAGAATTTATGGTAGAAATTAGACAATCACTTCATTGGCATGTGACTGTACAAAGACCAATGTTCTTTTCTTGACTCTATTTATTCATAAAATTTTGCTGGAATATAAGGTAAAAGGCTCTGTGTAACTAATAAACTTGTTTTTTTTCTGGGGGGGGTTGAAATATTCCCATATTCTACCTTTAATTCGCTTCATGGTAAATGCTAATAGTGAGCAGGTCAAATAAATTGCATTTAATTTTTGTATTGCCAGCCAGTGTTAATTTCTTTCTTTTCCCAATAAAGTGACCTACCTGTATTTTAGGATAATTAGCATGAAAGGATGGTTCTTCTTTTCCAGAAGTAAAATGATCTCCCTAGATATACAGCAAAGGGTTACCATAAGTAGTCACATTTTCATTGTTATTCAAAGTATAGTTGGAAAGATCATTGTTCTTCTGAGCAGTTACTCACACTGCCCTTCCCATTATACTGGTTCTGCTCCCACAGAGCATTAGCTGTTAGAAATGGTAACTTACTTCCAAGATGTGATGCACAATCAGCTGCTTGACATTAAGTAGGTTTGTAAAAAAAAATTAAATTTCAATGGAATATAAAAATAACATTAATTTTTACATCGTCTTTTTCCTTAAACTTAATAATAAGGTTGTTTTCTTACAGATATGACTTTATCTGCACATTTTAAAACAATAAAAGTGGCTAATCATTAATTTTATAAAGATAATTTTATCCTATGACCACACACATTAAATATCGTTTTATATTTAATTAGATCATTAAAATTATATTATGTAACAATTTGTTGTATCTTCATTGTGACTGAAGTCACCAACATTTCTGGCCAGGCAAATTAACTCATCATCTTCAAGTACATGTGACTTATAGTCATGTAGTTTTAGAAAGCTCAAGAGAAGATTATTTTAATTACATTCATTTGATGATATCCTGGAGATACTTTCCTAAAATCTATGTTTATGTTACATTTGAATATTCTAAAATAAAGTATTAACTTTAAAGTTAACATACGTTTTTAAAAAATGATAAAAAAAATTATAAAAACTTTTCAAGTCTTGAACTCATTCAGAGTAAAATTTAATAAGGCAGTAAGACTAAGGGGCCAGTAGTAGACTCAACCAGGAAGTGTTTCTTGTACTAAAAAAAAATACTCCTGTATATGGTATATTCCAGTGAATTGTAATTATGGTGTTATAATAGTTGTTTTGACTCTTTGGGGACCAATTTGTAAGGAATTTTTCTTTTAGAGCCAATAGAAAACACACGGACAATTAATTCAAGTCCTGTTTCCACCTAGGCATGCATGAATAAAAATTAGGTAATTTAATGTGAATCTCATTGTTAGCATACCAAAAACGCATAAGAATAGGCTTAAAATTTTTTCCTACTTACAGGTGCACTGTGCACTAAACATCTATTTTAATTGCTGTATGTGTTCTCACTTGTACTGTGGTTAGTGAGCTTTTAAAAATAATGCATTTTCTTCCCTAATGGGTAGACTTTAAACAAAGTGTTTCGTAAGCTATAAATCAGGTATATATTTCAACGGTATTTTTGGAGACAATCATATTATTGAATCAAAAATTATTGGGAAAAGAGCAGCAACAGTTTTCTAAAACCGCAAACACTAAAACAGAAGCTAAACTCTGAGGTGGCACCCTGGTGAACACATCTGGAGACTTAATTTTCCTGCTGTGAGGCTTTATCATATATAAAACCACATAATCAACTAATTACTGGGCACTGAAGTCTAGTCGTAGAGATGATCAAAATAAGAAACAACTAGTTTAACTTGACAGATTTTTTTTATTTTTTTCATTACCTACATTTCCAGATATAAAATAGAAATTCTCGATTATGACAGAGTAATGGCAAAGCTGTTTCTATAAATCTTTTTAAAGATGGTTTTTGTTTTAATTATAGGCATTAATCTCTTTTCTTTCCTACTTAAAGCTATAAACTTCATGAAATCCTTACAGTATTTAGTAGAATTCTGTTATTAGAAACTGGCAACTTATGATTCCTTTCAGCTGATGACATAGTTTTTGATACCTGTAGGAAGTAGTCATTTCAAATGATGATCCTGTCAACTCATTCTATTCTGTAATTCATAAAAATAATGTTCTGTGTGCTTTACTTCTAGAAAGTTTGACTCCAAAGTTTTATTTTTAGCTATATGCATTGGCAGCCAGATATTTGTATGAAGGGGCATCCACCATCATTATTTCATACCAAGTGTAGTCCAACCACTGCTCATGAATTCACGTATCATTATTCTTACCCAACAATTCCGGCACTGTTATCCTTCATTGAATAAACTGGAAATGCAGACGGATAATCTGGAACTATTCCACGTGAATATTTTTAAAAATCACAGTTATTATGAAGCATAAATTTGTAAGGTACATTTTATATACATTGTAAGGTATATTTTAATAGGGTTCTGATTATTAACTCATTTTCTAAATCAGACGTGATATTAGAAGATCGTTTACATGAATAAGATTTATACAACTCTGCTGCTTTAAGGCTGTATTTGAAGTCAAGGTGGTTGTTTTTATTACGGTACTGAAAAGCAAAATTAGTTTGATTCAGGAGAAACAATATGGTTTGAATTTAGTAGTTCAAGGGCCACATTTAAGTGTATTTCTTTAGAGAAAAATGTTCACTGCCATGGAAAAATATTAGTCCAGGTTTTAAAGATACATTGAAGTTCTCATATTTCAACCTATCTTTTGGTACTTTAGTAATGATAACTATCTTTTTCTTCCTAATGGTTTTCTCTGGTCAGATGGCTTATTCCACTTGTATCCCTTCCTCTTTATTTTCTTGCTTGATCACTGAAAATGTGATGGGTTAGTTTGCTTTCTATAAATGCAGCCCCATGGACTGATTACATAGCAGTGGAAATATACCCCAAAAGGGGGCACTGCTGGATGGCACAAAATCCTTCAAATACATATACACCATTTCCTGAGGAACTCATATGCAATTCCTGAGAATTCCAGAGACAATATATGGTACTCATTACTTTGTATTGCTGCTCAGCACATTACATATATCAGTAATGTAGTTATAACTCAGTGATATTTTTTGTACTATGCATATCACCATACCATTATTTTTTGTTTGTTAATATAGTTTGAATGTCCCTTCCAAATCACATGTTGAAATGTAATGAAATATAATCCCCTATGTTAGAGGATGGGCCTGGTAGGAGATGTTTTGGTCATAGGAGGTGGATCCTTCATGAATTGCTTTGTGTCATTCTTGTGGGATTGATGCAGTTCCTCAGAATTGCATGTGTATTTCTAAAAGAGAATTAAGGCTTATATGAGATCTCTACCCAAAAGTCACTGGCAAGAAACAAATTAATAACAGATGCAGATTCAGATAACATCCTAGATATTTGAACTATGAGAAGAGAAATTTAAAGTAACTATGTGAATGTATTAAAAACGAGTTGAAAAAGGTGTGTGTATAAAATGTGTAAGCAAAAGAAAAATTGCAACACAGTAATGGAAAATACAAGAAATATTGGAGGAAACTCTTTAGCCAGAAGAATATTGATATCAAACAGACACGTGAATCTACTCAAGGAAATAAAGATCTTCATAAGTGGCTAAAAAGGAGATAAATATAAAAGACATAGTTTTGTCTATGGTTATAAAAGATTATATAAATATTTAAAGGTTATATAAGATTTTTATCTCACTGAAGAAAAATATGGTAGCAATGTGTTTCAAGTTTACAAAATTTATCAAAGAAAATATATGGCAAACTAGTACAAAAGATGAGAGAAGAATTGCATACATATTACTCAAAAGTCATTCTGCTATATATGTAGTCGTATATATCTATTACAAAACAGACTAAATTCGTATGTTACAAATTATAGGAAAATTAATATATTTTAAAATTGTTGTAAATAATGTAAACAATTGCTGAGATAAAATGGAATTTTAGAGGACAATTAGCTCAAAATGAAGCAGAAAAAGTGGTAAAATAGCAAGAATAAAACAAAAAAAGGGCAGAAAAAATAGAAAACAATTGACAAGATTTAGATCCTCCTTTAAACATTTAAATGATTTCATTACGTATAATTGGTATAAACTAATTAAGATAGAGTTTGTCAAGTTGAAAAATAGAGAAATAACCCAACTATGGGCTATATACAAGAACCTACTTTAAGTACAAGTAGGGCTCGGCAAACTAAGGCCTGCTGGCTAAAACTGTCCACATCATCTGTTGTTCCATAGCTCATGAGCAAATATAGTTTATAGATACCATAAATGGTTAAAAATAATTTAATAATATTGTGTTATTTGTGAAAATTATACGAACTACAAATTCCAGTGATCAAAAATATCTTCCTAAGAACCCAACCATGTTCATTAATTCATGTGTTGTTTATAGCTACATCTGTATTACAAAAGCAGCGTTAAATCCTGTGACAGGGACCATATATGACACTCTTACTACTTTGTGTTGCTGATCAGCACATTACATGTATCAGTAATGTAATTATAACTGAGTAATGTTATTGTACTATGCATATCACCATACCATTATTTTCTGTTTGTTACTTACTATAGCTTGGATATTTGTCCCTTCCAAATCTCATGTTGAAATGTAATGTAAAGTAATGAAATATAATTTCCTATGTTGGAGAATGGGCCCGGTAGGAGAGGTTTTGGTCATAGGAGGCAGATCCTTCATGAATTGCTTGTTGCCATTCCTGTGGGATTGAATGAGTTCTCATGAGATCTGGTTGTTACAAACTGTCTGAAACCTCTCATCCCCCTCTGTTCCCCTCTTGCCATATGACGTGCTTTCTCTCTCTTCACTTTCAGTCATGAGTAACTTCTGGAAACCACTCATGAGAAATAGGTTCTGATGCCATGCCCCTTGTAGAGGCTGCACATCTGTGAGCCAAATAAACCTCTTTGGTAAATTACCCAACATCAGGCATTCCTTTATACCTGACTAAATTGACTAATTGACAAAAATATTACTGATTTATAATCATCATGCCATAAAAAGAGAGAGTGAGAGAGAGATACGGACTATGAATCTCACACTCTTAGGGCAAATAAGAGTATTATTTTATCAGTGAATTCTATAACAAACCTTTGCGTTGATTATGCAATATCACTATATCTGTACTAAAAGAATACAATATATGTTATTACCAGACTAAGCATCCGTTATACTGTATTCTCAACTGACACAAAAACAACAGTTGAAGTATTATAAAAGTAAAAATGAAATATCTACGAATTTCCAGGTGCTGGAGGGGATGTGGAGAAATAGGAACACTTTTACACTGTTGGTGGGACTGTAAACTAGTTTAACCATTGTGGAAGACAGTGTGACGATTGCTCAAAGATCTAGAACTAGAAATACCATTTGACCCAGCCATCCCATTACTGGGTGTATACCCAAAGGATTATAAATCATGCTGCTATAAAGGCACACGCACACTTACGTTTATTGCGGCACTATTCACAATAGCAGAGACTTGGAACCAACCCAAATGCCCATCAGTGATAGACTGGATTAAGAAAATGTGGCACATATACACCATGGAATACTATGCAGCCATAAAAAAGGATGAGTTCATGTCCTTTGTAGGGACATGGATGAAGCTGGAAACCATCATTCTCAGCAAACTATCGCAAGGACAAAAAGCCAAACACCGCATGTTCTCACTCCTAGGTGGGAATTGAACAATGAGAACACTTGGACACAGGAAGGGGAATATCACATACTGGGGCCTGTTGTGGGGTGGGGGGAGGAGGGAGGGAAAGCATTAGGAGATATACCCAATGTAAATGACGAGTTATTGGGTTCAGCACACCAACATGGCACGTGTATACATATGTAACCTGCATGTTGTGCACATGTACCCTAGAAATTAAAGTATAATAAACAAATACATAAATAAAAAGGAAATGTAACCAAAACAGTATTCTAAGTGCCTGAGTTGTTAGCCAAGTCAGGAAGTTGTTGACAGATGCTTAATTAAATCATGGTAGCTTAGAAAAGCCAGAGAAAATAAATCTTTAAGGACTATGAGCCTTCCAATGAGAGTCATGGCAGGAATTTTTTTTTATTTTATAGAATGTTTGGGACAATATCAATAATCTGGTAAAATTAAGGTAAACAATTTCAAGTTGTTTGCTTTGGCTTTTAATAAACTGGCAAATATTTCTGATAACTTCTCAATTGCTGTATATCCAAAGAGTTAATCCAAAGTTAAAAGTGAATTAGAAATGAACCTCTATGAATAATCTGGGAACAACTACAGAAAAAAATATTTTCGAAGTAGTTGAGAAAACACTAATTCATTACAATCTAGAGTGGGATCTACTAAGATGTGTTAATATGTATGGGGATCAAAAAATATTTTAGGCAAATTTGCAAAGCTCATTCAAATGTAAGCTTTGATTATTCAATCTATTATTCATCAAGTGCTTTGCAGAAATATTTCAATATCTTATCTGTAATTACAATAAAATAAGATGTGTTAATGATGAATTTCATTTGTTCTCATGTATTTAACCACCATCAGCTACAGAAGTGTTTCTAGAAAACAAGATAAATATTCTGACTTGCCCTACCACACAGAATTTTGCTGCTTAGAAGTATTAAAATTTTGTGACTTAATGTTTTTTATCTGAATGAAGAAAAACGACCTCAACTACTATTACAGAATAATAAATTGCCTAGTAAATTAGCTTTTTCTGTAGATGTGGTGATGTTTCTGAATAAATTTGACCAATAATACAAAAAACAATTATTTTACTTAAAAGTTATACCATAATAGTCACTTATTGTTTCATATATAACGTATTTTATTGTATTACAATTAGTTGTTATATTATAATGAAAGGAAATACACTTCAAAAACACACGTCAGTTAGGTAAAATGAAACTATATGTTGTCCAGAGATTCATACCTAAGTTTGAAAACTGTAAAGTAGAGCAGATAATTTGAAAATAGCAGTTTTTTTCATTTCTTTCCTTTTTTTTGATTTTAAAAATATATTTATATATATTTTATTTTACTTTAAGTTCTAGGATACATGTGCACAATGTGCAGGTTTCTTACATATGTATACGTGTGCCATGCTGGTGTGCTGCACCCATTAACTCATCATTTACATTAGGTATATCTCTTAATGCTATCCTTCCTGCCTTCCCCCACCCAACAACAGGCTCCGGTGTGCAATGTTCCACTTCCTCTATCCAAGTGTTCTCATTGTTCAATTCCCACCTTTGAGTGAGAACATGCGGTGTTTGGTTTTTTGTCCTTGAGATAGTTTGCTGAGAATGATGGTTTCCAGCTTCATCCACGTCCCTACAAAAGACATGAACTCATCCTTTTTTATGGCTGTGTAGTATTCCATAATGTATATGTGCCACATTTTCTTAATCCAGTCTATCATTGATGGGCATTTGGGTTGGTTCCAAGTCTTTACTATTGTGAATAGTGCCACAATAAACATACGTGGGCATGTGTCTTTATAGCAGCATGATTTATAATCCTTTGGGTATATACCCAGTAATGGGATGGCTGGGTCAAATGGTATTTCTAGTTCTAGATCCCTGAGGAAACACAACACTGACTTCCACAATGGTTGAACTAGTTTACAGTCCCAGCAACAGTGTAAAAGTGTTCCTATTTCTCCACATCCTCTCCAGCACCTGTTGTTTCCTGACTTTTTAATGATGGCCATTCTAACTGGTGTGAGATGGTATCTCACTGTGGTTTTGATTTGCATTTCTCTGATGGCCAGTGATGATGAGCATTTTTTCATGTGTTTTTTGGCTGCATAAATGTCTTCTTTTGAGAAGTGTCTGTTCATATCCTTTGCCCACTTTTTGATGGGGTTGTTTGTTTTTTTCTTGTAAATTTGTTTGAGTTCATTGTAGATTCTGGATATTAGCCCTTTGTCACATGAGTAGGTTGGGAAAATTTTCTCCCATTCTGTAGGCTGCCTGTTCACTCTGATGGTAGTTTATTTTGCTGTGCAGAAGCTCTTTAGTTTAGTTAGATCCCATTTGTCAATTTTGGCTTTTGTTGCCATTGCTTTTGGTGTTTTAGACATGAAGTCCTTGCCCATGCCTATGTCCTGAGTGGTATTGCCTAGGTTTTCTTCTAGGGTTTTTATGGTTTTAGGTCTAACATGTAAGTCTTTAATCCATCCTGAATTAATTTTTGTATAAGGTGTAAGGAAGGGATCCAGTTTCAGCTTTCTACATATGGCTAGCCAGTTTTCCCAGCACCATTTATTAAATAGGGAATCCTTTTCCTTTGCTTGTTTTTGTCAGGTTTGTCAAAGATCAGATAGTTGTAGATATGCGGCATTATTTCTGAGGGCTCTGTTCTGTTCCATTGATCTATGTCTCTGTTGTGGTACCAGTACCATGCTGTTTTGGTTACTGTAGCCTTGTAGTATAGTTTGAAGTCAGGTAGCATGATGCCTCCAGCTTTGTTCTTTTGGCTTAGGATTGACTTGGTGATGCGGGCTCTTATTTGGTTCCATATGAAGTTTAAAGTAGTTAAAAAAATAAAAACAGAGGCTGAGAGACATTAAACTGCCCAAGTTTATATAACTAGTACATGACCAAGCCTGGTTTCAAACCCAGGTCTATCTGGCTCCAAAGAGCATCCTAACCACATTATTCCCACTGGCAATAAAAACACTTTTGTTTTGTTTTGAGACAGGGTCTCACTCTCACCCAGGCTGGAGTGCAGTGGCGCAATTTCCATACAAGAAAACGCACACTGCAACCTCTGCCTTCTGGATTCAAGTATTCTTGTGCCTCAGCCACCCGAGTAGCTGGGACTACAGGCACGCACCACCACACCTGGCTAATTTTTGTATTTTTAGTAGAGATGAGGGTTCACCATGTTGGCCAGGTTGGTCTCAAACTGCCGGCCTCAAGTGATCCACCCACCTCAGCGTCCCAAAGTGCTAGGATTACAGGCACAAGCCACCACACGCAGCCTCAAACACGGTTGTTTAATATACTTTATTCATTATAATCATACTTTTTTATTTAAGCAGGATTATTATTAAAGTGAACTTTCCACGTCTTTCCTCGAGATTCTTATTTTCCTAAAGTTTTCAAAATGTATTTCTATTATTTCTATGAAATAAATGCATAGTGGGAAATTTTAAACATCAAGAAATGTATCACCAGTCTAATAATATCAACACACTTGTGGGAAACTGATTAGTTACAGCCTCCCAGCTGCCGTCCATTCTTTTAATTCAATGGTGGTCCTTAGCTGACACCTAGTGGAAAACCTGGAAACAGTACTTCAAAAATTAAATGTCAAGACTTAAAAAAAAATTCCTGAAGTCAGCTTTACACATACCAGGGAACTTCTTGGAAATAGCGATATTGCCCATTAGTATATGTGGTAAATAAATTTAACTCTTCTCCAAATTAATTGAGAATAACGGTTGAAGGTGTTTGCATTTTATGTATTAGTATGTTTCTGTAATTGCACTTCTCAGAGACTGACCTAACATTTGTGTTTGTAATTAATTTCATCTCATAATCTCAAACTCTGAATGTACAAGAGAGATAGCTATCAGTGTTACCAAAATTGAAGCATTTGTTTTCTCTAGGGTGACTGTGTTGAGGCTCCCCCCAGCCCCACACTTTTTTACTAAATATGATTGCCACTTGGCCGAAATATTTGTACTGGGATAGCACAGATGATAGCAAAATGGAGTAAAATTATTTTAAAAGTTATTTTTAGCATAGTGTTTTGTAGGTTAAATTATACTACCCTTAAAAAATGAAAATGACTTAAAAGAGGCAAGAAAGGCTACAATTCCCTAGGACAGTGGTCTTCAACCTTTTGGGCACCAGGGATTGGTTTTGTGGAAGACAGTTTTTCCACGGATGGAGGCAGGGGGAGGCTTTTGGGATGATGAAAGCACATTACATTTATTACACACTTTATTTCTATTACTACATGGTAATATATAATGAAATAGTTCTACAGCTCACCATAATGTAGAATCAGTGGGAACCTGTGGAGATTTGAAGTTGCCTCAAACATACTTTTTTTTTTTTTTTTTTGAGATGGAGTCTCATTCTGTCACCTAGGCTGGAGTGCAGTGGTGCTGCAACCTCTGCCTTCCCAGGTTCAAGCAGTTCTCCTGCCTCAGTCTCCTGAGTAGTTGGGGTTACAGGTGCGCACCACCACACCCAGCTAGTTTTTGTATTTTTAGTAGAGACGGGGTTTCACGATGTTTATCAGGCTGGTCTTGAACTCCTGACCTTGTGATCTGCCCACCTCAGCCTCCCAAAGTGCTGAGATCCCAGGCATGAGATACCATGCCTGGCCTCAAACATACTTTTAAGGCCACCGGATGCAGCTGTACAATTGAACTACATCAACTCACTTGCCGTGATAAGGCCTGCCACCAAATGCAGCTTAATCACCCCTTGTCACTCACTGACAGGGTTTTGATATGAATCTGCAAGCAATTGATTTATTATGGTCTCTTTGCAGTCAAACCTCTCTGCTAACGTTAATCACTGCCAGCATCACTGCCTCAGCTCCACTTCAGATCATCAAACATTAGATTCTCATAAGGAGCGCTGCAACCTAGATCCCTCGCATGCATAATTTACAGTAGGGTTCACACTCCTCTGAGTATTTAATGCTGCCACTGATCTGATAGGAGGCGGAGCTCAGGCCATAATGCGAGCCATGAGGAGCCACTGGAAATCCAGGTGAAGCTTCTCTCGCTTGCCCGCCACTCACCTCCTGCTGTGCGGCCCAGTTCCTAACAGTCCATGAACAGGCCATAGTACCAGTCTGTGGCTTGGGGGTTGGGGACCCCTGCCCCAGGAGGGTGGGTGGAACTCACCAGCTAAGCTGATCATTGAATCCTAATGACCATTCTGAGAGACAGGCTCCATGATCCCACTATCCAGTTGAGGAAGCACATTCTGGGATGGGAGAGCACCCACCTAGTGAAGTGCCTGAGCTGGGATCACAGACATTGTCCTTCAGGGCCGTCGCACTCTGGGAGATTCTGGGGCACACAGAAGAGATGGGAGGTGCAGGGAGTTGGGGAAACAGACTTAGCTCGTGATAATCACGTAGCATTCTGCAGGAGGAAAGACAACAATGAGAGGAAACTTCCAGCAGCCATTTTGCAGTTAACTCAAAATAGTTACAAGGCTCTAGTGTTGTGGTGAGGGCTGGGGATAAAGATACCAGGCTCCGTTTCTTGAGCTTTTGAGTCAGTAGATCAGGGTTGGGTGGCAAGAATCTGCATTTTTTTTTTTTTTTTTGAGACGTAGTCTTGCTCTGTCGCCCAGGCTAGAGTGCAGTGGTGCAATCTTGGCTCACTGCAACCTCTGCTTCCTGGGTTCAAACGATTCTCCTGCCTCAGCCTCTCAGTTAGCTGGGACTACAGGCGCCCACCACTGTGCCTGGCTAATCTTTGTATTTTTAGTAGAGACGGGGTTTAACCATATTGGCCAGGCTGGTCTTGAACTCCTGACCTTGTGATTGTGATCTGCCCGCCTCGGCCTCCCAAAGTGCTGGGCGTGAGCTACCGCATCCAGCCGAGAATCTGCATTTTTAATAAGCTGGCCAGTGAGTGCTAATGATCAGCCAGGCTTAGGAACCAGCCTCCCTCCCTCCTCTTTCACAGGATTGGGGGTGCAGTCTTAGCTCTGGTGCCTTGATGGTGTAGCAGCTATTACCCACTTGAGGGTGGTCATCTGCTTGAATTCCCTGAATGGTGTGTAAAATGCTTAAAATAAATAGCGAATTTTTAAACGTTTTAAAAAATCTATTTATTCAGGTGGGATAAGATCTGTGTTGAGATTTGGAGTTTAAAGAAAAAAAAAAAGCAATTGGAATGACCGCTCTGCTTTCTCTCTTTCCGGCCGAGCCAGCAATCCTTGAAATGGATGCCATTCATGAGTTTTATTTCCTTAACACTATTGGAAATTTCATTGTCTGTTTGTATCTATCACATTTTCTATCTTACAGTTCATGAAAATGTCAATTGTTAGAAGATAGTATCTCTCTATTCACTATTTTCACAAATTGGGTAGACAGTATAATCCCTTCTGAGCACATTGGCTTGTTTCTACGTTGGTTCTCCCAGATTTCTCTGAGTCCCTTGATGGCTGGCCACTGTTTGGGTTTCTGCATCAACTAACAATGTCAGTTATGTCTCCAGGGTCAACTCTACCCTCACCCTCGCCCCAACCTCTACCACCACCAAAAACCAGAGCTTCACAATGCATTTCTCACGTCATCCCTATGCAATCGCTTCGTAGTATTAGTTTTCCTGATGCAGCAGAAAATTCTAAAATCACAACCACCCCACATATGTGAGTATTTCTAGGCTTACAAAAGCAGAAGAAAATAAATATTACAGGTCCTTCCTATTAAATAAGACCTTATTCAACAGCATTTATCACATCTTTGTTATTTTTCAGATTAAATAGAATAAAAAGAGAAAACAATGGCTTTAAATGCAGTCAGGTCTGCTGGAAACTGGTACTGAAAACACTTCTACTTTTACTTAACCCTTTCATAAGACCTTACTTTGAGGAATCAAGCGCAAACGTTGATTTGCTTCCCTCCAGCCTGGCACTTGTTAACTCCCCAGGGGGAAAAGCAGCAGCAGCAAAGTGGAAACAGGTGCATTCCCACCATTGCTGCAGCTGGGGCTCCCATCTTGCATCCAACAAACCCGAGAAATGATGCCCAGAGCTCCCCAGCAGAGTGCTAGGCTGTATTCCCTAACCTCAACATTTCAGCCCACAGAAATTGCCTTCAGATTTTTTTTTTTTTTTTTTGGCCGGATGTGGTGGCTCACACCTGTCATCCCAGCTAACAGACTCCTACAAGTCCCAATGTAAACAAAAAGCCCTGAGATACATATACAGCAGCAATTATGGGAGGAGGATCATATCTATGTCAGATGAAAAAGAATAAATCCATATAGGCCAGGCGCGGTGTCTCACACCTGTAATCCCACCACTTTGGGAGGCCGAGGCGGGTGGATAACCTGAGGTCAGGTGTTCAAGACCAGCCTGGCCAACATGGTGAAACCCCGTCTGTACTAAAAATACAAAACTTAGGCATGGTGGCATGCGCCTGTAGTCTCAGCTTCTCGGGAGGCTGAGGCAGGAGAATCGCTTGAACCTGGGAGGTGGAGGTCGGCAGTGAGCCGAGATCATGCCACCACACTTCAGCATGGTTGACAGAGCAAGACTCCGTCTTAATAATAATAATAATAATAATAATAATAATAAATCCATATAAATCTACACTAGCCATAACCATTTTCTGAGAATTTCCTAACACCGCAGTCCCACTGATGCACGTGGTTATCTTTACAGATCATCCAGGTTTCTGTTACAGTCCTGAGGGAGAGACAAAAGCACTGTACGGCTCTAAAGAAGGGTCTCTTCCATATCGGCTGAGAAGAAAATCTGGTAAATAGGATGTTGTCATAAAAATTTAATACTAATGGGGGACTGGCAATGAAAGTCCCTTTGAGTCTGACAAAAGGGCATGTTCTGTCTGGTTTCTCAGCTCACTGCCGGTCTGAATACATTTGCGGCTGCCTTAAGATGGGACTCACGAGCTTTTGATCTATAACTCTTTTCTCTGTAATCCCAGCACTTTGGGAGGCCGAGGCAGGTGGGTCACCTGAGGTCAGGAGTTCAAATCCAGCCTGACCAACATGGAGAAACCACATCTCTAGTAAAAATGTAAAAATTAGCCAGGTGTGGTGGTGGGCACCTGTAATCCTAGCTACTTGGGAGGCTGAGGCAGGAGAATCGCTTGAACCCAGGAGACGGAGGTTGCAGTGAGCCAAGACAGTGCCACCGCGCTCCAGCATGGGCGACAGAGTGAGACTCTGTCTCAAAAAAAAGAAAAACTTCTTTTCTACTTAATATTTGCCAGTGACTATCAAGCATGCCAGTCAACTAGTTTTGCTTTGTACATCTTACCATTAACATGCAGATACTTAAACTGTATTTGCTGTTGCTAATGAAAAATCACATCCTATGAGTGACACACACAAAAGATTATCCAAAGCTAAAATTTTAATTCATATTTGCTGCACCATACTCCATGAAGTATTGTCTTATTTCAGACAGGTTTGGGGTTTTATTTGAAGCAATCTTTATCCATTACCCACGTTATGCTTTGCTAGGGACTAGGAATGCAAGGATAAATAATCCACATGACTCCTGAGGCTTGCAAGGAGCTCATGGTGCGAGAGAGAAAAAATGCAAACAAGGCTGGGTGCAGTGGCTCAGGCCTGTAATCCCAGCATTTCGGGAGGCTGAGGCGGGAGAATCACCTGAGGTCAGGAGTTTGAGACCTGCCTGGCCAACATGATGAAACCCTATCTCTACTAAAAATACAAAAATTAACCCAGCATGTTGGCAGACACCTGTAATCCCAGCTACTCGGGAGGCTGAGGCAGGAGAATTACTTGAACCCGGAAAGCAGAGGTTGCAGGGAGCTGAGATCGCACCATTGCACTCCAGCCTGGGAGACAAGAATGAATCTCAGTCTCAAAAAAAAAAAAAAAAGAATGTACAATTGAACTTCATCAGCTTGTAGGTTAGTGAAAGCTGAGGAAGCTGCTCTGCCACTGACAGGATTGAAAAAGTCAGATTTTGCTTTTCTGTTGGGTGACTCCTGATAACACAGCATAACATTTATTTTAGCATTTTAGCAGAGTGAATGTCTTGCTCCTGTGTATCTCTGAACAATGGGGATTTTGTTAAATTTGATACAAAAGTTATAGAGCTTTGTTAATCTGACAGTAGGCTCATAATCCTTTTATAAAGAATAAAGAAAAGGGTTTGATTTGGTTTTTCCAATGATGCTGGCTTTGTTTTGTCTCCCAGAACCTTCCTCACGATCACATAAACTTTTGAAGACCAGTGGTAAGTCGTAAAATATATTTTCTTGTTTCATTCTTGTTGATATTCACTAAATCAAACCACACAAAAATAAATAAATACCAGATAAATTACAGATTGACAGATTTGATTTGATTATGAAAAGATTAACTTCTGTAAATAAAAGTGTCCCATTATAAAATATATAGTCAAAGCCAGGCACATTAGCTCACGCCTGTAATCCCAGCACTTTGGGAGGCCAAGGCAGGCGGCTCTGTTGAGGCCAGGACTTCAAGACTAGCCTGGCCAACATGGTGAAACCCCGTCTCTACTAAACTTACAAAAATTAGCCAGGCCTAATGGCTCATGCCTGTAATCCCAGCTACTTGGGAGGCTGAGGCAGGAGAGTCGCTTGAACCTGGGAAGCAGAGGTTGCAGTGAGCCGAGATCACGCCATTGTACTCCAGCCTGGGCAACACAGTGAGACTGTGTCACAAAAAATAATAATAATAAAATTTAAAATAAAATATACAGTCAAATGACATAAAATACTTGTAATATATTTGACAGGCATAAAAAGATTAATATTCCTATTATATAAAGAAACTCCATACATCAACAGGAAAAGACAGAGGACTCTTATTTATTTATTTATTTATTTTTGAGACAGAGTTTGCTCTTGTTGCCCAGGCTAGAGTGCAATAGCACAATCTCGGCTCACCTCAACCTCTGCCTCCTGGGTTCAAGTGATTCTCCTGCCTCAGCCTCCTGAGTAGCTGAGATTACAGGCATATGCTACCATGCCTGGCTAATTTTGTATTTTTAGTAGAGATGGGGTTTCTCCATGCTGGTCAGGCTGGTCTCGAACTCCCAACCTCAGGTGATCCACCCACTTTGGCCTGGGATTACAGGCGTGAGCCACCACGCCCAGCCCAAAGGACTCAAAAAATAAAATAAAGAATTGGGCAGTTTCACAAAAACTGGCAATAAAATTTTTAAATGGCCATCCACATTCATAATCAGAAAATCCATATGTTTAAATGAAATAAATAGAAGGGAAAAAACTATGAACTTGGCCAAAACTATTGGTGGGAGCGTAAGTTTTTGCAATGCTTCAGGGGCAAAATTTAGTAATACTTGTTTGAATTTAAAATGTACGTTTGCCCTTAACCCAACAGTTTCACCTGCACAGATGTACTTACCCACATGTAGACGGATTTATGTGTAAGTTTATTCTTTGCCGTATTTGTAACAGGACACTCTATAAAAATGCCCATGCAGTTGGAAATATACTTAAAGAAATTGTGACCGGGCACGGTGGCTCCAGCCTGTAATCCCAGCACTTTGGGAGGCCGAGGCAGGCGGATTACAAGGTCAGGAGATCGAGACCATCCTGGCTAACATGGTGAAACCCTGTCTCTACTAAAAATACCAAAAAATTAGCTGGGCATGGTGGCGGGCGCCTGTAGTCCCAGCTACTCGGGAGGCTGAGGCAGGAGAATGGCATGAACCCAGGAGGAGGAGCTTGCAGTGAGCTGAGATTGCGCCACTGCACTCCAGCCTGGACCACAGAGCAAGACTCCGTCTCAAAAAAAAAAAATTGTAATACATCCATACACACAATGGAATATTCTACAGCTGTCAAAAATAAAGCAGATCTCTACCTCTTCACAAGAGTGTCCACATATATTTAGCAGAACATACAAAGTTGCATATTGAATCCTTATTTTAAAAGTGAAACAGGCTGGGCGTGGTGGCTCACACCTGTAATGCCAACACTTTGGGAGGCTGAGGAGGGTGGATCACATGAGGTCAGGATGTGATCTGGCCAACATGGCAAGATCCTGTCTCTACTAAAAATACAAAAATTAGCCAGGTGTGGTGGCTTATGCCTGTAATCCCAGCTACTGCGGAGGCTGAGACACAAGAATCCCTTGAACCCAGGAGGCAGAGGCTGCAGTGAGCTGAGATTGTGCCACTGCACTCCAGCCTGGACAACAAAACGAGACTCCGTCTCAAAAAAAATGAAAAATAAATAAAAGCAGAACAGTTATTGTGGTGGGGTGGGAGTAGTGCAGGAGCTGGAAAGGTAAACGTTGAGCTGTTAACTGTTGTTTCCTCGGAGGACGGGATCTGTGGAGAGGGAAGGACTTCATATGCTTCTGTAATCATCTTTAAAGAGGAGACACCTATAATTAGGCTAGCTCTAAGGGTGTCTTCTGTAAGGATGTGGCTATGTAATTCTCTCCCCACAATTCCACTGGCAACACCCCTTCTTTGCAAGAAGGCTGCATCTTTCAGTTAAAACCAATAAAATGTCAAAAAATCAACAGAAACAGTATCATCTTTACATAATTGTCATGGCACAGGGCATGTGCACTTCTTTTTTCAGGAAACAACACGTTTGGAAGCTTTTGAAATACCTTGAACATGAATTAGTTAATGGCTGTCAGGGATTGAGGAAGACACCTAGCGCTCAGATGCATGTAAGGTTGTTTGATGTAGTGTGGGGGTACGCAGCTGGGAGAGCTGACAGGGATTTTCTGAAAATCAGATCTATAGGGCCCAGAAGTCACTTGGGCTTCAATTACTAGTAATAAGTTTCCAAGTTCTGTAAAATATTAGTGCTTACTTATATAGGAGGTACATTTTCATTCTCAAACTTGAAAAAAAACTTTTATTTTTCAGAAACAGCACAAGACGTCCAAAAGGTAAGCTCGATCTCATTTCTTACTTGCAAATGTTCACTTCAGGCACCCTTCATAGGTGTCGCTTCCCCATCTCTGTCATCCCCACCTATATTCCAAGTGTCAGCAGTTATTTTACATTTGATATTTGGTATTTTACATTTTGAATTATTTACATTTGATTTAAGCAAAGACTCATCCTTATCAACTTCTTCCCTTCCCCTAGCCCACATCTGAGAACCATGGTGATTATTTATTCATCCTCTGCCCCATATCACACCTCAGAGGCTGTAACCTTACCGTAGGGTGTAATACTTGCCCGGTGCTCACGTGAGCCACCTCACATTGTCCTTTGCCTCCACCGGTGTAAGACCAACGCCCCTGCCTCCTGGATATAACTCCCTCCTCCAAGCATGAGCCTTCATTCACAAGGCTGAGGGGGCCCCCTTGTAAGAATATGGTTCTGCTGCCATAAGAGGTGATGACGTATGATCGAATGAGACTTTGTCAAGTTTTTATTTTTCTTCCCCTGACAAAAGCTTAGGAGAGGGAGAGTAAGAATGGTATACTGTATTGGGAAGATATTATATCCAACTGTATTACCTATGAAGAATAGGTATTTTCTCCTGACCTGAGCGGTTTGTCCAGTGTGGCTACTGGTCAGTTGGCTTAATTAACAATTCTGAGAGAACTGATCATGGCTCCTTGTTTAATGTATCTGTATCTAGAAGAATATGGCTATGAAAACCTCTCCCTACAATCTCATTTCCACCATGGCTTAGCACAGAACCAAAGTGACCTTGTTAATAAACATTGTATCTTTCAATTAAAACCAAGAAAAGGTCTAAAAATTAACGTAGTCTTTTTTTTCTTTTGAGATTGGGTTTCACCCTATTGCCCAGGCTGGAGTGTGGTGGTGCAATCTTGGCTCACTGCAACCTCTACCTCCTGGGTTCAAGCAATTCTCCTGCCTCAGCCTCCCAAGTAGCCTAGTAGCTTGGACTACAGGCATCCGCCACCATGCCCAGCTGATTTTTGCATTTTTAGTAGAGACGGGGTTTCACCATGTTGGCATCGCCAGTCTGGAACTCCAGACCACAGGTGATCCACCCGTCTCGGCCTCCCAAAGTGCTGGGATTACAGGCATGAGCCACCGCGCCCGGCTGAACACAGTCTTACCTTTAAGTGATGTCATGGCTGAGGCGTGCGCATTTTTTTTCAGGTAGTCCATGTTTTTGTTTGGAAACGTGAAACAATATTAATTGGTTCATTGTCCTTAAATATGGCATAAGGTTTTGATTTCATAAGTGGGGTCACTGCAGAAGGCTCCCTGCTCTTCCAAGCAGCCACAGTAGCATTGTGGAGCCATGCCCCTCTCAGTGCTAAAAGAAGGAATCTCCCCATCAAAGAGTTCTAGAGATTCAATCTCAGGAGCTGCTTGAAAACTTTCTACAGCAGTGCTCAAGCCAGGTCCATATGGGCATAACCAAACCTTATAAAATCAAAAGGCAGGAAAAAAAAATCCATGCTTTTTTTGTGATAAAATTCCATCTCCTAATAGTAATGTGCTGAAGGTATATTAAATTCAAGGAGAGCAGATTTACTGATGATTAAAGAACTTATAACAGCCAGGCATGGTGGCTCACACCTGTAATCCTAGCACTTTGGGAGGCCAAGGTTGGCAGATCACTCTGAGCTCAGGAATTCAAGATCAGCCTGGGCAACATGGCAAAACCCCCTCTTTACAAAAAAAAGTACAAAAATGAGCTGGGTGTGGTGGCTTGTGCCTGTGGGCCCAGCTACTTGGCTGGAGAATCACTTCAGCCAGGAAGCAGATGTTGCAGTGAGCTGCGACAGTGCCACTGCACTCCATCCTGGGCAACAGAGTGAGATTCTGTTGCATAAATAAATTTATAAGTAGTTTATAACAGGGACTATTCCTTAATAATAGCTTAATCTTTCTCCCAGAATATATATTCCGAGGCTGCGTACATGTGTGTATGAGGTGGTTAAGCTCATGGGTAAGCTGTGGATTAAGACATGGATTCAAATCCATTTCTGCCATTTATAAACTGTGTGACCACAGGCAAATTGCTTAACCTTACCAGGACTTAGTTTCCTAATTTACAGAACTGTTCTAAGGTTAAATGCAACATGTTCTTAAAAGTGCTTATTAATGGAATATTTGGCAAAGTAAGTGTTCTATAAATGATAGCTAATACTGGCCGGGCATGGTGGCTCATGCCTGTAATCCCAGAACTTTGAGAGGCTGAGGTGGTTGGATCACCTGAGGTCAGGAGTTCGAGACCAGCCTGGCCAACATGGTGAAACTCCGTCTCTACTAAAAATACAAAAAAATCAGCCAGGCGTGGTGGTGGGCACCTGTAATCCCCAGCCACTCGGGAGGCTGAGGCAGGAGAATTGCTTGAACTCAGGAGGTGGAAGTTACAGTGAGCTGAAATCGTGCCATTGCACTCCAGCCTGGGCGACAAGAGCAAAAAAGGCTGGGCGCAGTGGCTCACACCTGTAATCTTGGCACTTTGGGAGGTCGCGGTGGGCAGATTGCCTAAGCTTGGGAGTTCATGATCAGTCTGGCCAACACAGTGAAACCCCGTCTCTACTAAAATACAAAAAATTAGCCGGGCGTGGTGGCATGCAGCTGTAGTCCCAGCTACTTGGGAGACTGAGGCAGGAGAATCACTTCAACCCGGGAGGTGGAGGTTGCAGTAAGTCAAGATGGTGCCGCTGCACTTTAGCCTGGGTGACAGGGTGAGACTCTGTCTCAAAAAATAAAAACATGATAGCTAATACCATTGTTAAATAGCTCTAATGCTGACAATGTGGAAGGACAGGAAAAAAGCTCATTCAGGCTGTGGCAAAATTGACATATCGAAACTATTAGGTTGGTGCAAAAGTATCAATATTGTGACCAACCATATGCTGATTCTTTACTTTTTTTTTTTAAACATTTATTTATTTATTTTGAGACAGGGTCTTGCTCTGTCACCCAGGCTGGAAGGCAGTGGCGTGATCTCAGCTCACTGCAGCCTCAACCTCCCAGGCTCAGGAATCCTCCCACCTCAGCCTCCCAAGTAACTGGACTACAGGCGTGCACCACCATGCCCGGCTAACTCTTTCATTTTTTATAGAGGCAAGGTCTGACTATGTTGCCCAGGCTTGTGTCAAACTCCTTAACTCATGTGATCCTCCCACCTTCAACTCCCAAAGTTCTGAGATTACAGGTGTGCATCACCGTGTCCAGCCTGATTCTTTTTTCTTTCTTTCTTTCGTTAAATTTTTTTTTAGAGACGGGATGTTGCCCAGGCTGGTCTCTAGCTCCTAGGCTCAAGTGATCTGCCTGCCTTGGCCTCCCAAAATGCTGGGATTACAGGCATGAGCCACCATGCCCAGATGATTACTTCTTAATTTAAGAGCGTCTTCAGTTTTCTTAATGATTAGTTTGATGTAAATTTACAGCTTCCAAAAAAGTGTTGTTGTTTTTTGTTTTTGGAGATAGAGTTTTGTTCTTGTTGCCCAGGCTGGAGTGCAGTGGCACAACCTCGGCTCACTGCAACCTCTGCCTCCCAGGTTCAAGTGATTCTCCTGTCTCAGCCTCCCAAGTAGCTGGGATTACAGGCATGCCTCACCATGCCCGGCTAATTCTGTATTTCTAGTAGAGACAGGTAGCTCCATGTTGGTCAGGCTGGTCTCGAACTCCCGACCTCAGGTGATTCGCCTGCCTCAGCCTCCCAAAGTGCTGGGATTACAGGTGTGAGCCACCGTGCCCAGCCAAAACTGCTATTTTCATTTCAAGTGTAATTGCCTTAAAAAGATACTTCAATATTAACAATTCAGGTTTCCTAATTTTCTAAAACCTATGGGAATTTTCTGGGATGGATGATCTTAGGAAGGATCACTTTTGGCTGTTGTGAGAAACAAAATAATTTTGTTACACTTTAAAAGTGTTTTGTCATAATTTAAGTAGTTAATATTAACCTTGTTTTACTTTATAAAAGGTAGTTACTGGGTGCCTATATTTTTATAACATTATACCAGTGCAGTGTGAATAAGGTGAAGAGGAAGATATATTAAAGAATGTGAAAAACATATGAACAAATATTAGTTATAAATATTGTGTATGTATGTATGTGTGAAAATAAATAAATGACTATTATTTAAAATACTCTCAATATAAGATAGTAATCACATAAATAGACAAGATATTGGCATATTATAATAAATGCTATGAAGAAAAATCAGACTGAAGACTTTTAAAAGAGGTTGAAGATGAAGTGAGATAAGGTGGGATCAAGAAAGGCCACTTTGAGGAAATTAAGCTCAAGCCTGAAAGAGGAGAAGATGACAAGAGAATTCCAGGCAACCAAAACAACACATGACAAGGCCTTCAAACAGGAGAATGTTCAGCGTGTATGAGTAATAGAAGTCCACGGTGGCTGCAGCATAGTAAGTGAGGGATGCATGAGATGAGATTATACATACATTTAGAGTTAGGGGGTCAGAATATGGGGTGTGAGCTTTCTTGCACAAGTATTGGGAAGCTTCTGGAAGATTTATCTAGGGCAGTGACCTGATGTAATTCCTTTCCTGTTTTCGTTTTCTTTTTCTTTTTTTTGGTGATTACTCTCTTTGCTTTCTAGAGAACAGATGGTAGAAGGAGGGAAGTGGAAATATGCAGACACATTAGGGACCCATCAAAATACTGAACTGAACTGATGGGTTTGGCCATGGTTTGACCTAGAGTGGTTATTATAGAGAATGAGCAGAATGGATGCATTAGAGAGATTTCTCAAGTTTGAAATGGTTGAGCTACAGATTGGATACAGGTAGGAAGATGGTAAAGGAAGGGATGACATCAGGTATACTTCGAGTTTGGTGTTGACAAACGGTGCATGGTAGAGCCATTTATGAGAAGGCTTCAGGAGAACAAGGAGACTTGGAAATTATTCGGAAAGGTCAGCGACTGTTCTGAATCTTACGGTAGAAACAGGAAGGATTCTATTGTATTTATGCTAAACTTAACATAATGTGTTGAAAAGTCCTTTTGTATATATGCAGAGATTACATGGTATGTTAAATTCATCAATTTGCCTAAATATCAAGTTATGCTTAAGTAGTGTCTATACACAATTTTTTTTGCTTGACTGAACTCCAATATGTATATTGGGAGTACTTTTTAACATTCATAGGTTAAATGGCCTGTTTTGGAAAACGATATTAAAAATGTAATTCAGATGAATGCTTAGAATAAAGATTAAAGATGAATGAGCTTTCATATTAATCATCAATATGACAATCCTAAAGGGAAGCATGATTTTCAAATGTACCTCCTTGTAAGCAGGATAATTCAGAAATGCACAATGCATATTAGAGATGGGATTTGAGTCGTAGTATATTTCTCTAAGAATGTAATTTATTGTACTTTCACATCCACCCCACTGAATATGCAGAGCTTAAGATGCAATGGCCAGAAGACATGAACGTGTCACTAGAAGGATGTGGACGTGGGCTCCGGGACTGTTGGTGATGACTGTGATCTTTTGGGGTCATCAGGGGAATGGACAAGGCCAAGGTAAGTGCAAGGATGTTCTAATTCTTTGAGAGTTGGATGCAAATTTCACTTTATGATGAAATTATGTGAGTCTTTGGTTTGACGTTTAAGCAATTTGTTATAATCTTCCGCCAGGTTTTTGTTACAGGGTATTGTAATGCCCCTGCACCAGTTAAATTGAAATAGAATTAAGTGTGAGTAAATGCATCAAAATTGAAGCCACCTTTCTGAAATTGGCTTTTCTCTGTTGTAATTGATGATATATATATATGTATACATAGATATATGTGAGGTATGAGATTATATGTGTGTTTGTGTTTTGGGTGGGTGGGTATGCGTGTGAGTTTGTGTGTGTGGTATTTTAGAAGAACACGTAGCATATAAAGTTGTGATTTTGAAGAAAAGTTTTTGGATGTTTGTTTCTTTAGGGTTTTTATGTTTTACATTTTAAAATTTCAAGAACCTATTCTTAAAGGATGTGATGTTCTTTAGAAATTAAATGAAAAATGTGACGTTTCTCATTCTTCTGCCAAGTGTATTTAGGGGAAATTAATGATAGAGTGGAGCTGCAAGGTTGTGGCATCCTGAAATGTCTGCTGGAGAGTAGAAAAGGGCCATAGATTTTGTAATAAGGCTTTCAATACTGATTTGATGAATAGCTGTATGGAGTGGTTTGTGCCAAATCTAGTATCTGTGAATATATTTTGTGGTAAGTATTATATTATTTTTGGAGGTGTGTTGCCTGCTCAGATACAAATTGCAATTATGTATTTTATGTGATAAAACATCCTGACACCCCTGAAATTTTCTTTTCCTTTTGGGGCAAGTATATTTGGCATTGATTTTCTGCATTTTCAAGGCTTGAAATGAAATCTGTGAGCAGGAAGTTCACCGAGTTTATTTCAAGGGATAGGTATATTTGTCCAGATAAAATTGAAAGTGTGCAGTGTTATTATATAATTGTGATGAAGTTGAGCTTTGCTACTTTGAAGTATCTAATAAAGTTTAACACTTTTTAAAAGATCCTTCAAAAAGAGCAGTTTTCTTGCCATACGTAATATTGTTCAATGAATTTTTGAAATGAAATAGATATTTTTCAAAACTACAAATGCATGTGTGCCTTTGTATATGAATAGTTGTATATACATACAAGCAGATAATACATTTTGTTAATTAAGATCAGCTTTGATTTTAATTTTTCATGCCATTCAGAATTTATATTTGCATCTAATAGAATTCTCATTTTATCATAATATAATGAAAAGAGAAATGCTGAAGACACAAAATGATGTACATGTTAATATTGAGTAGGAAGCATCAAGGGACATGAGAAGAGAGGGAAAAGAGAAATATATAGTATAACAAAAACTAGTAAAAAGGATTAGCATATGCATGTAGTCAATAAGTCAATAAATGGCTATTTATAGAAAGCCTACCAGGCACTAGGGGATACAGCAGTGAAGAAGGCAAAGACACAATTGGCTGTACTATAGTGAGGAGGGAAAGAGGAAGAAGACATACAAATACCTAAACAAAGCAATGGTGTGAAGGGCTATAAGGTACACTACTATGAAGAAGATTATATGTGATAACATGGTTGAGTAAAACTGGCAAGTAGGAAGGCACTGATCTGCCTATAGGTATTTCAGAGAATTTTTCTCTCTCAGGAGGTAATATTTCATTTGAGAGTTGAGTGAACACAAATAGGAAGGTACTTTGAAGATCTGGGGTGCTCTGAGCAGAAAGAAGGGCAGATATAAAGATTCTGTAATTTGAAAAGAGAGCTTGATAGTTTCTTACAAAGAAAAGAAGGCCAGTTTGGCTGGATGTAATGTCCATGAAGGAAGAGCATGGAGAGATATTACATGAGTGCTCTCAGGGACCAAATTTAGATCTTATATCAAAGTGTGAATATAAATTAACTACATTGAAAAGTGTATGATGGATATGTGATATGATGAGATTAGCTCTTAGGAGGGTGTACTGTTATGGAAGGGTACAGTAGTGAAGGAAGGGGGTTCATTTAGCTGACTATTATACCTGTCCAGTTAAAGGATGCTGGTGGTTGGGATTATGATTGTAGCAATAAAGTTGGAGAAAATCAGTTGAGATTGAAAGCTGATTTGAAGATGATTGCATTTACTGAGCAAGAATTATATCAAGGTATTTGGATTTAGGGACATGGGGTATTATGGTCACTTTTAGTGATATAGCAACGTCTTGATGACATGAGGCAGTTTGCAAGTGACAGAGGTGTGGGTAGGTGCATATGTGTGATTGATTTTACATTTTTTTAATCTTAAATTAAGACGCTAGTTAGAATCCAAGTGGAGACATCAAGTAGGCACTGACAAGTTGATTTGGCTAGAGATGTGAGTTAGATAATGGTAGCCTGTAGATGATGCCTAAAGTCATGAATCTAGGTGAGGGGTTGGCAAACTATTATAGCCCATGAGCCAGCTCTGGTCTGCTGCCTGTTTTTGTATGGCTCATGAGTTACAAGTACATGTGTCATTTATAAGTCTAAAATGTAAAATACAGGGAAATTTTTCAGCAGGGAAAGTTCCACAAATTTGCCTCTTGGCAACACAAAGCCTGCAATATTTACTGTCTGGCTCTTTGTCAAAAATGTTGCTGACTCCTGATCTAGATGAAACCCTGTGGGGAGAGAGTGTTGATAGAAAAGAGAGAAGCATCATAGTGGAAATTAAAATTATTATGTCAACTGAAGTGTGTAGGGTAGAGAATTTAAGCCTGAGTATAACAGTAAGAGATTAAAATAACAAATTAATTATCAGCATGATCAATAAAACCTTTGGGGGCAAAAAGGAACTATCTTCATCAGACTTTTCACTCACTCATACAAAGATCTTAGGCAGGAAATATAACTTGTTTGAAGATCTGAGATAAGGCATCACACTGTGGGGACTGTTGTGGGGTGGGGGGAGGGGGGAGGGACAGCATTAGGAGATATACCTAAATGACGAGTTAATGGGTGCAGCACACCAACATGGCACATGGATACATATGTAACAAACCTGCACATTGTGCACATGTACCCTAGAACTTAAAGTATAATAATAATAAAAAGCCAATGGGAGGATGACATTATGTCTGGCCAATGATTTAGGGAAGAGCCAAATACTTCAGGCTTTTAAAAGTGATCTTTAGATAAAAGAGGAAGTCATCAAGGCATTCCGAAGTTGGAAGATCAAATCACATCTGATGGGAAAAAATCTGGCTGTATGTGCATCTAGGATGCAAGGAAGCCAACATGGATGTGAAGTTAAGATTGTCCATTGCAAATAATAAAATGCAGGCCCCAGGTAGCCTTGGCAAGGGCAGATTTGGTACAAAATCCTTATTGGAATGGGCTTAAGCATTAACGGGAATAAGGATCTAGCTGTTGTGTTTAGTGGAATTTTATCAGTCTTTTTGTTGTGTGTGATATATAGATGGTCAAAATAAAGAACTTCTACATTTTTGGTTTTTGTTTTATTTTAATTGAGATTTGAATTAAAAATAAGAAACTTTTATTTTCAAAATTGGAGACTGTGTTTAAAAAGTATAGAGTAGGGCTAGAAAAAAACATAAAACTCTCCTGATGAGGAGAGTGCTAATCATGACTCTAATAATAATAAAATACTTCTCTGATAATTTTTTTACTGCTTCATTATTTACGTATGTATGGGAAGTTGTACCCTAGCCACATGCCAATTCACCTGGTGAACTTGTTCTTCAACGTGGCCCAAATATTTCCGTCTATCTTTAGCCTTCTGTGGTTTCTCACATGGGCTATTGGCTCTTCCTATTTGAGCCTTCTTATTTTTGAGTTCTTTGTGTACTTTAAATACCACTAATTTATCTGATACGTGTTTTGAAAACATTTTCTCCCAATCTGTGGCTTTTCTTTTCATTCTAAACACAGTTTGAATAACAAAAGTCTTTAATGATGCTCAATTTCTCAATTTTTTCTTTGTCTAACCCAATAAATCAGAAAGCTTTTTATCATTTCACATGACTTAATATTCAGGCAAGGTGTATATAGGCCCCTTTCAAACGGTCATAAAGTTTAGAAGCTCTCACTTCACAATAACAACAACAACATAGAAACAAAAATGACAGGTTTTGATGTTGTCTCAATAATTTCTCAATTCAAGAACAGATTACTGAATTTTATAAGCAATACATATAGATACCAATTTCACAATAAAATACCTTATGATATTTATCCAATCACCTTAGTTTTGGTCTACTTATTGCTATTAGACTATTAGTTTTCAATGGCAAGCTTGGAAAATGACTATGACACAGATTAGGATCTCTGGTTAAACCAGTAATTAGCATTTGATAAACAGAACTGAAAGCATTTGAATACTCGGTACTATGAGATAAGCATAAATATTTAAAATAAATTTGTAGCATAAATTTAAATTTTTATACTATAGTCATTAACTGGAATGAACACAAATAGCCCAATAGGATAATAACAATAAAAATTAAAAATAGCCAGTATTTTTCTGCATGCTATGTTTTCTGCATGCTATGTACATGCATACATCTAGAGGTACATGTATTCGCACACTTAATTCTTGACAGAAATTTATGAGGAATGGAGAAGTTAACGCTAATGGTTAATCACACTAATGGTAAGTGATAGAAGACCTGAAAATCCAATCCGGAAAATTTGGCTTAGGGGTCTATTTCTGATCATTACATAATTCTGCCTTTCTTAGATAATTAGAAGAATTTGGTTTCAATTTAATAGTAGCATATTTTGTATAATGTATTGGTTTATTTTACAAGCATGATATACACTTGGAACATAAGGGTAATACTCTTATTTAAATGGACATCAATTCTACCAAAACTTTCTAATCCCTATTAGTATCTGCATGTTTCCTTGGAGATCTGTATTCTAATCATATAAAATATACACACGTCATTTTTATTTAGATTTATCTAAATAGAATAATATCGCATATACTCTTCTAAAAATTGTTATTCTTCATGTAATAATGAATGCCCATTCTTATGCATCATATCTTGACAGTAAATTCTGTCAAACTCTCACTGCTCCACCTAACAAACCTCTTCTCATTTTATTATCATGGTTCTCACCTGCTTCAGACTTTGGCCAATATCCGTAAGTGAAGACAGAGATGGTAACTTTGCAAAATAAAATAATGTGAAATTTATTATCTTAATTATTTTAAAGTAGACCACGCATCACTTAAAAGACAGTGATACATTCTGTCCATAGGTTACAAACCTGTAAAGCATGTTACTGTACTGAATATTATAGACAATTGTAAGAGAATGTTAAATATTTGTGTATCTAAACATAGAAAAGGCAATGCATTGATGCATTGTACTATGACATGATAGCTTCAATTTCACTAGGCAATAGGAATTTTTTAGCTGCATAACAATCTTATGGCAACAATGACCTGTAAGTGGTCTGTTGTTGACAGAAACATCATTATGTGGTGTATGGCTATATATAGGTCAGTGACACTAAGTACATTTATATTGTGCAATAATCATCACCATCTATCTCCAGAGCTCTTTAGTCTTGTGAAACTGAAGCTTTTGACCCATTAATCAATATGTATCTCTAGAAACTACCATTCTTTTTGTCTGTGATTTTGACTATTCTAAGAACCTAAGATTTCATATAAATGAAATCATACAGCATTTGTTTTTTGTTATTGGCTTATTTAATTTAGCATAATGACCTCAATTTCATCCTATTGTAGAATATGTCAGAATTGTATTCATTTTTAAGGCTGAATAATATTCTTTTGTTTGTATACACCACATTTTGCTTATCCATTAATCCACTGACAGACACTTGGATTGCTTCCATTTTAGCTATTGTGAATAATATTACTATGAACATGTGTGTACAAGTATCTCTTCAAGACCTTGCTTTATATTCTCTTGGGTATATACCTGGATTGGGGTTGCTGGATTATATGTACTTATATTTTTAATCTTTTAAAGAACTGACATACTGTTTTCTACACTGTCTGTATCATTTTACATCCTCACCAACAGTGCACAAGTGTTATAGTTTCCCACATTCTTGCCAACAGTTGTTATTTTCTGTTTTTTTTTCTAATAGTAACTATCATAATGGGTGTGAGGTGTTCTTGTAGCTTTGATTTGCATTTCTCTAATGATTAATTATGTTGGGGCTCCTTTGATGTGTTTATTGACCATTTCTATTAATTCTTTGGAGAAATGTCTATGGAGAAAAATTCTTTGCCCATTTTTGAATCAGGCTATTTGTTTTATTTTGTTGATGAGTTTTAAAAATTCCCTATCTACTGTGGATCTCAGTCCCTTGTCAAATATCATTTGAAAATTTTTTTTTCATTCTCTGGGTTGCCATTTTATTCTGATAGTATTTTTTGAATGCAGTTTTTAAAAAAGAGTTTATCAAGTACCATTTTTAATTTTTTTTCTTTTGTTGCCTGTGCCTTTGATGTGACATCTTAGAAATCATTGCCAACTCTAATGTTGTGAAGCTTTTGTTCTATTATTTCTTCTCAGAGTTTTATAGTGTTTTTTGTATTACATTTAGATCTTTGAATAATTTTGAGTCAGTGTTTCTGCATAGTGTTGTACAAGGTTCCAACTTCATTATTTTATATGTGATTTTTCAGTTGTTCCACCACCATCCCACCATCTTTTTTTTTTTTTTTAAGATTGTTTTTTCCCACATTGAATGGTCTTGGACCCATGGTCAAAAATCATTTCACCATGTATGTGAAGATTTATTTCTGGGATCTCGATTTTACTTCATTGGCCTTATTATAAGTCTGTCTTTATGCCGGTGGCACCCTGTTTTGATTACTGAAGCTTTGTAATAAATTTTGAAACTAGGAAGTGTGAGTTCTCCAGCTTTGTTCTTTTTCAAGATTGTTTTGGCTGTTTGGTGTCCCTTGGTTTTTCCATATGTATTTTAGAATAGATGATTTCTTTCTATAAAAATTGCTGAAGATTTGCAAGGCATAGTATTTAATGTTAAGATTGCTTTGGGTAAGAACATGCGGTGTTTGTTTTTTTGTCCTTGGGATAGTTTACTGAGAATGATGTTTTCCAGTTTCATCCATGTCCCTACAAAGGACATGAACTCATCATTTTTTATGGCTGCATAGTATTCCATGGTGTATATGTGCCACATTTTCTTAATCCAGCCTATCGTTGTTGGACATTTGGGTTGGTTCCAACTCTTTGTAATTGTGAATGGTGCCACAGTAAACATACGTGTGCATGTGTCTTTATAGCAGCATGATTTATAGTCCCTTGGGTATATACCCAGTAATGGGATGGCTGGGTCAAATGGTATTTCTAGTTCTAGATCCCTGAGGAATCACCACACTGACTTCCACAATGGTTGAACCTAGTTTACAGTCCCACCAGCAAAACAACGTGGCACATGGATACATATGTAACAAACCTGCACATTGTGCACATGTACCCTAAAACCTAAAGTATCATAAAAAAAAATAAAAAATAAAAAATAAAAAAAAAGATTGCTTTGGGTAGTATTAACATCTTAAAAATATTAAGTCTTCCAACACATGGACATGGAATATCTTTCCATGTATTTATGTCTTCCATAGTTTTCATTTTACAAGTCTTTCATATCCCTGGCTAAGTTAATTACTAAGTATTTCATTCTTTTTGATGCTATAATCAGTGGAATTATTTTGTTAATTTTCTTTCCTAATTGTTTATTGTTAGTAAGTAAAAATGAAACTAATGTTTATGTGTTGCTTTTGTATCCTACTGCTTTCCTAAATTTGTTTGTTAGTTTTAACTATGTCTGTGTGCTATCTTTAGAGTTTTCTACATAAAATATTATGCTGTGTACAAACAGAGATAATTGTACTTCTTCCTGTCCAATTTGGATGCCTTTTATGTCTTTTCCTTGCCTGATTTCACTGGTTAGGACTTTCAGTATTTTGTTGAATACAAGTGGCAATGTATGCCTCATTGTCTTGTTCCTGATCTTAGAGGTAAAACTTTCCATCTTTTAACAGTGAGTGTGATGTTGGCTATTGAACATTTATATATGGATTTTATTATGTTAAGGTAGTTTTCTTCAGTTCCTAATTTGTTGAGTGTTTTTGATATGAAAAATGTTGAATTTTACTAAATGTATAATTGAGACAGTTATGCTTATTTTTTCCCTTATGTTAATATGAGGTATTACATTGATCAATTTTCATGCATTGAACCATGCTTAGATTCCAGGAATAAATCCCACTTGGTCATTCTAATATGCTGCTGAATTTGGTTTGCTAGTATTTTGTGGAGGATTTTTGCGTTGATTTTCATAATAGATATTAGTCTATTGTGTTTTCTTGTTTTTTGTTTTTTGCAATGTCTTTGTCTGGTTTTGGTAGTAGGGTAATGCTAGACTCATATGAAGTAATCCTCCTCTTTAAGTTTTTGGAAATGTTTATGAAGGACTGGTGTTATTATAGTTCTTCTTGAAATGTTTAGTATAATTCAGCAGTGAAGCTGTCAGGTCCAGGAATTTTCTTTATTGCTAGATTTTTTAATTACAGATCCATAATCCTGACTAATTATAGATCTATTCAGATTTTCTATTTTTTCATGATTTAGTCTTGGTATGTTGCATATTTCTAGGAATTTGTCGATTTCATCTGGTTCATTCAATTTTTGACATATAATTGTTCATAGTACTCTTATAATACTTTTTATTTATGTAGAGCAAGTAATAATGTTCTCACTTTCATTTGTGATTTTGGTGATTTGAGCCTTGTTTTTTTTAACTCAATCTAGCTAAAGGTTTTTCACATTGGTTTTTGTTTAAGAATCAACTTTTGATTTCATTGATTTTTCTCTACATTTTAAATTCTCTACATCTGCTGCCTTTGGGTTTTTTTGTTCTTCTTTTTCTAGTTGTACAAATGAATTCTTGATTTAAGATCTGCATTCTGTTTAAATGGAAGCTTTTTATCTATAACTTTTCCCCTTAGAACTTATTTTACTATGTCCCATAATTTTTGTTTTGTTTTTGTTTTTATTCTGTGTAAGTGGAAGCTTTTATAACTATAACTTTTCTCCTTAGCACTTATTTTACTATGTCCCATAATTTTTGTTCTGTTTTTGTTTTTATTCATCTCTAAGTATTTTCTAATTTCTTTTTATGATTTCTGTAATGAACCATTGGTTGTTTAGAGAGTGTTTTTAATTTTCAAAAATTGAAAATTTCCAGTGCTCCCTCTGTTACTGATTTCTAACTTCATCCTGTGGTGTTTGGAGAATATATTTTGTATGATGTTTATACATTAAAATCTGATGATATATAATTTATTATGTCAGTTCTATTTTAACTGAAATATTATAAAATATTACTATTAATATAAATTTAAAATGTTATATTGGATTTTTTATAAATCAAATGTGTAAGACTGATTTTTCTTGGAATTGTTTTATAAAGATACTTCATGGTAATATATATATTAATTGTAAAAATGTGTTTTCGCTTCTCTATGTTTCAGTGAAGTATTGCATTATTAAATATTCATTTTGTTGTTGTTGTTGTTGTTGTTTTGTTTGTTCGTTTGTTTTTGAGATGGAGTCCTGCTCTGTTGACCAGGCTGGAGTGCAGTGGTGCGATCTGGCTCACTGCAACCTCCACCTCCAAGGTTCAAGCAATTCTCCTGCCTCAGCCTCCCGAGTAGCTGGGACTACAGGAGCGCGCCACCATGCCTGGCTAATTTTTGTACATTTACTAGAGACGAGGTTTCACCATGCTGGCCAGACTGGTCTCAGACTCTTAACCTCATGATCCACCTGCCTCAGCCTCCCAAAGTGCTGGGATTACAGGCAAGAGCCACTGCGTGCGGCCAAATATTCTTAAAGGGGCTCTATGTTTTAGGAGCATTTAAAATTGGTTAACCCAACAAAGTGATCTTGCTTCTCAAACACAGCTCAAAAATGACTGTTTTGCAATAATACCTGTTGGATATTAAGTTACTTTATAATTTACAACAAGAAAAAAATAGAAGTAAATAACTTCTTAGGAGTTGCAGGTTTTAAAAGAACACGTTAAAGAAAAGTATGAAGATTACCAAAAAAAGATTGTTTCTCACGTTTGTCTGTTCTCACTTCAGCTTTGCTGGAACCGTGTTAATATAAGAATGATGTCAATACAAAATAAAATCTGAAGCTGGCCTACAAAATTCATAGAGATATCAGAGGGGCTGCGGACAGAGAAACAGATGAACTGATGAGAAGTTGTAGAAGTATGTGCTAAGGATGTGTAACACACATTCTGTGATTGGTGGCGGTTTTGCATGTCAGCAATTGTAGGGCCATTTTTGGCAATGTTTCTACCACACTGTTAGTGATCACAACTAGGAATTTTCTTTTAATTGGCGTGTGTGTTTTTTTTCTTCAAATTAATAATTGATTTCTCAAGGTATAAAAAATCTCTCAATTGTATTCATTACAGAATTTCTAACCTGTAACTTTTCTAAAAACCATTGTTAAAATCCTTTTAAAAATTAAATAAGCTTATCAGTTATGTTTCCAGAAACATACTTAACATTCTCAATGCATAAAGTATATCTCAACTGTATTTATTATAGAATTACTAAACTTTAACTTTTCTAAAAGCTATAATTAAAATCCTTTTAAAAATTAAACAAGCTTATAAGATATGTTTTTAATACTTTGGTTTAATCTCTCGATCACATGATTTTCTGGAAACTTCACTTAAGGGATAACAATTATAGAGGTTAGACTTCATAGGGGAAAGAATTTGTTTTGGGTCACCTGTCTTTGAGTTTTGTGCACATATCTGTTGGGGACTGGCTCTGGAACAATTAAGGGGAAACTTAGGGATGACTAGGCTTTTGTGAAACACATTTATAGAGTTGGCCTCTAAAAGTGGCTTATTTTTTACTCCAGGATAGATTGAGGTGGAGTGCATTAATGCTCAATTTAATTTTGCCAAGGGTTCAATAACAAAATCGTGATTTTTTTTCTAATAAATTACTGAAAGATATACTAATCTTTTGTAGTGTATTGCTAAAATGGAAATAAGTAATTTAATTGTGAGCTTAAAAAACAACACTCAGCTAGAATTTCCACTATGGGAAGGTAAGGTAAGAGTTGTATTTATAACTAAAAATAGCTGGGTGCAGTGGCTCATCCTTGTAATCCCAGCACTTTGGGAGGCTGAGGCGGGCAGATCACCTGAGGTTGGGAGTTCGAGATCACCCTGACCAATGTGGAGAAACCCCGTCTCTACTAAAAATACAAAATTAGCTGGGTGTGGTGGCCTGTAATCTCAGCTGCTTGGGAGGCTGAGGCAGGAGAATCGCTTGAACCCAGGAGGCGGAGGTTGCAGTGAGCCAGAGATCACGCCATTGCACTCTAGCCTGGGCAACAAGAGCAAAACTCTATCTCAAAACAAAACAAAAAAACTAAAAAAAACTGAAAATAAAATATACATTCATCTTTTTGTTCTTTGTCTAGTCCTTGTCTTTTTCATGAAATATTTAATTTTTTGTGTTAACTTTATTGACCTAAGGAATACCCAGGTAGCTGGTAAGGCATTATTTATGAGTGTGTCTGTGAGGGTCTTTCCATAAGAGATTAGTACTTGAATCAGTAAACTGACTGAAGATGATCTGCCCTCATAAATGTGAACAGGCATCTTCTAATCCACTGAGGTCCTAAACAGAACAAAAAGGTAGACTACGTGTGAATTTGCTCTAACTGGGACATTCATCCATGATGACTTTAAACATTGGCACTCCTGGTTCTTTGACCTTTAAACTGAGCCTGAATTATATATAGTACCTGCTTTCCTGTTTTCTAGCTTTCAGACATCAGATGGTGGGACTGGTGGGTCTCCCTAGCCTTGTGAGCCAAGTCCCATAATAAATCTCTTCATCTATGTGTGTATGTATGTATCTATCTATTACTGGTCAATTTCTCTAAAGAACCCTGACTAGTACAGTGATTATAATAAGGAAAAGATGCAAGATGACAGTTGATATGGTTTGGCTGTGTCCCCACCCAAATCTCATCTTGAATTGTAACTCCTACGATTTACATGTGTCATGGGAGGAATCCAGTGAGAGGTAACTGTATGGAAACACCAGAATGTCTAGGCAGAAGTCTGCTGCAGGGGTGGAGCTCTCATGGAGAACTTGTGCTAGGGAAGTGCAGAAGGGAAATGTGGGGTTGGAGCCCCCACAGACAGTCCCTACTGGTGCACTGCCTAGTGGAGCTGTGAGAAGAAGTCTACAATCCTCCAGACCCCAGAATGGTAGATCCAC